>NW_027520321.1:0-185862 GCF_051991245.1 Festucalex cinctus
TATGGCTGTCAAACCTAAACCAAACGTTGTGCACTCAAATCTTTTGCTGTATTTAGTTTATTTTGGCATCCGGATGATGATTCTAGCATGAAATTGCTTGGGCACCTGTTAATTTTTAAGATTTTGACACATTCACCTCAAATGTACAATCATGCGCTAAAAACGCATTTAAAGCAATAAAAAGGTGATTATGGCTGTCAAACCTAAACCAAACGTTGTGCACTCAAATCTTTTGCTGTATTTAGTTTATTTTGGCATCCGGATGATGATTCTAGCATGAAATTGCTTGGGCACCTGTTAATTTTTAAGATTTTGACACATTCAGCTCAAATGTACACAATTGCTGATTATGGCTGTCAAATCTAAACCAAACGTTGTGCACTCAAATCTTTTGCTGTATTTTGTTTATTTTGGCATCCGGATGATGATTCTAGCATTAAATTGCTTGGGCACCTGTTAATTTTTAAGATTTTGACACATTCAGCTCAAATGTACAATCATGCGCTAAAAACGCATTTAAAGCAATAAAAAGGTGATTATGGCTGTCAAACCTAAACCAAACGTTGTGCACTCAAATCTTTTGCTGTATTTAGTTTATTTTGGCATCCGGATGATGATTCTAGCATGAAATTGCTTGGGCACCTGTTAATTTTTAAGATTTTGACACATTCAGCTCAAATGTACACAATTGCTGATTATGGCTGTCAAATCTAAACCAAACGTTGTGCACTCAAATCTTTTGCTGTATTTAGTTTATTTTGGCATCCGGATGATGATTCTAGCATGAAATTGCTTGGGCACCTGTTAATTTTTAAGATTTTGACACATTCAGCTCAAATGTACAATCATGCGCTAAAAACGCATTTAAAGCAATAAAAAGGTGATTATGGCTGTCAAACCTAAACCAAACGTTGTGCACTCAAATCTTTTGCTGTATTTAGTTTATTTTGGCATCCGGATGATGATTCTAGCATGAAATTGCTTGGGCACCTGTTAATTTTTAAGATTTTGACACATTCACCTCAAATGTACAATCATGCGCTAAAAACGCATTTAAAGCAATAAAAAGGTGATTATGGCTGTCAAACCTAAACCAAACGTTGTGCACTCAAATCTTTTGCTGTATTTAGTTTATTTTGGCATCCGGATGATGATTCTAGCATGAAATTGTTGGGCACCTGTTAATTTGTAAGATTTTGACACATTCAGCTCAAATGTACACAATTGCTGATTATGGCTGTCAATCTAAACCAAACGTTGTGCACTCAAATCTTTTGCTGTATTTAGTTTATTTTGGCATCCGGATGATGATTCTAGCATGAAATTGCTTGGGCACCTGTTAATTTTTAAGATTTTGACACATTCAGCTCAAATGTACAATCATGCGCTAAAAACGCATTTAAAGCAATAAAAAGGTGATTATGGCTGTCAAACCTAAATCAAACGTTGTGCACTCAAATCTTTTGCTGTATTTAGTTTATTTTGGCATCCGGATGATGATTCTAGCATGAAATTGCTTGGGCACCTGTTAATTTTTAAGATTTTGACACATTCACCTCAAATGTACAATCATGCGCTAAAAACGCATTTAAAGCAATAAAAAGGTGATTATGGCTGTCAAACCTAAACCAAACGTTGTGCACTCAATCTTTTGCTGTATTTAGTTTATTTTGGCATCCGGATGATGATTCTAGCATGAAATTGCTTGGGCACCTGTTAATTTTTAAGATTTTGACACATTCAGCTCAAATGTACACAATTGCTGATTATGGCTGTCAAATCTAAACCAAACGTTGTGCACTCAAATCTTTTGCTGTATTTTGTTTATTTTGGCATCCGGATGATGATTCTAGCATTAAATTGCTTGGGCACCTGTTAATTTTTAAGATTTTGACACATTCAGCTCAAATGTACAATCATGCGCTAAAAACGCATTTAACGCAATAAAAAGGTGATTATGGCTGTCAAACCTAAACCAAACGTTGTGCACTCAAATCTTTTGCTGTATTTAGTTTATTTTGGCATCCGGATGATGATTCTAGCATGAAATTGCTTGGGCACCTGTTAATTTTTAAGATTTTGACACATTCAGCTCAAATGTACACAATTGCTGATTATGGCTGTCAAATCTAAACCAAACGTTGTGCACTCAAATCTTTTGCTGTATTTAGTTTATTTTGGCATCCGGATGATGATTCTAGCATGAAATTGCTTGGGCACCTGTTAATTTTTAAGATTTTGACACATTCAGCTCAAATGTACAATCATGCGCTAAAAACGCATTTAAAGCAATAAAAAGGTGATTATGGCTGTCAAACCTAAACCAAACGTTGTGCACTCAAATCTTTTGCTGTATTTAGTTTATTTTGGCATCCGGATGATGATTCTAGCATGAAATTGCTTGGGCACCTGTTAATTTTTAAGATTTTGACACATTCACCTCAAATGTACAATCATGCGCTAAAAACGCATTTAAAGCAATAAAAAGGTGATTATGGCTGTCAAACCTAAACCAAACGTTGTGCACTCAAATCTTTTGCTGTATTTAGTTTATTTTGGCATCCGGATGATGATTCTAGCATGAAATTGTTGGGCACCTGTTAATTTGTAAGATTTTGACACATTCAGCTCAAATGTACACAATTGCTGATTATGGCTGTCAAATCTAAACCAAACGTTGTGCACTCAAATCTTTTGCTGTATTTAGTTTATTTTGGCATCCGGATGATGATTCTAGCATGGAATTGCTTGGGCACCTGTTAATTTTTAAGATTTTGACACATTCAGCTCAAATGTACAATCATGCGCTAAAAACGCATTTAAAGCAATAAAAAGGTGATTATGGCTGTCAAACCTAAATCAAACGTTGTGCACTCAAATCTTTTGCTGTATTTAGTTTATTTTGGCATCCGGATGATGATTCTACCATGAAATTGCTTGGGCACCTGTTAATTTTTAAGATTTTGACACATTCAGCTCAAATGTACACAATTGCTGATTATGGCTGTCAAATCTAAACCAAACGTTGTGCACTCAAATCTTTTGCTGTATTTAGTTTATTTTGGCATCCGGATGATGATTCTAGCATGAAATTGCTTGGGCACCTGTTAATTTTTAAGATTTTGACACATTCAGCTCAAATGTACAATCATGCGCTAAAAACGCATTTAAAGCAATAAAAAGGTGATTATGGCTGTCAAACCTAAACCAAACGTTGTGCACTCAAATCTTTTGCTGTATTTAGTTTATTTTGGCATCCGGATGATGATTCTAGCATGAAATTGCTTGGGAACCTGTTAATTTTTAAGACTTTGACACATTCAGCTCAAATGTACACAATTGCTGATTATGGCTGTCAAATCTAAACCAAACGTTGTGCACTCAAATCTTTTGCTGTATTTAGTTTATTTTGGCATCCGGATGATGATTCTAGCATGAAATTGCTTGGGCACCTGTTAATTTTTAAGATTTTGACACATTCAGCTCAAATGTACAATCATGCGCTAAAAACGCATTTAAAGCAATAAAAAGGTGATTATGGCTGTCAAACCTAAACCAAACGTTGTGCACTCAAATCTTTTGCTGTATTTAGTTTATTTTGGCATCCGGATGATGATTCTAGCATGAAATTGCTTGGGCACCTGTTAATTTTTAAGATTTTGACACATTCAGCTCAAATGTACACAATTGCTGATTATGGCTGTCAAATCTAAACCAAACGTTGTGCACTCAAATCTTTTGCTGTATTTAGTTTATTTTGGCATCCGGATGATGATTCTAGCATGAAATTGCTTGGGCACCTGTTAATTTTTAAGATTTTGACACATTCAGCTCAAATATACACAATTGCTGATTATGGCTGTCAAATCTAAACCAAACGTTGTGCACTCAAATCTTTTGCTGTATTTAGTTTATTTTGGCATCCGGATGATGATTCTAGCATGAAATTGCTTGGGCACCTGTTAATTTTTAAGATTTTGACACATTCAGCTCAAATGTACAATCATGCGCTAAAAACGCATTTAAAGCAATAAAAAGGTGATTATGGCTGTCAAACCTAAACCAAACGTTGTGCACTCAAATCTTTTGCTGTATTTAGTTTATTTTGGCATCCGGATGATGATTCTAGCATGAAATTGCTTGGGCACCTGTTAATTTTTAAGATTTTGACACATTCAGCTCAAATGTACAATCATGCGCTAAAAACGCATTTAAAGCAATAAAAAGGTGATTATGGCTGTCAAACCTAAACCAAACGTTGTGCACTCAAATCTTTTGCTGTATTTAGTTTATTTTGGCATCCGGATGATGATTCTAGCATGAAATTGCTTGGGCACCTGTTAATTTTTAAGATTTTGACACATTCACCTCAAATGTACAATCATGCGCTAAAAACGCATTTAAAGCAATAAAAAGGTGATTATGGCTGTCAAACCTAAACCAAACGTTGTGCACTCAAATCTTTTGCTGTATTTAGTTTATTTTGGCATCCGGATGATGATTCTAGCATGAAATTGCTTGGGCACCTGTTAATTTTTAAGATTTTGACACATTCAGCTCAAATGTACACAATTGCTGATTATGGCTGTCAAATCTAAACCAAACGTTGTGCACTCAAATCTTTTGCTGTATTTTGTTTATTTTGGCATCCGGATGATGATTCTAGCATTAAATTGCTTGGGCACCTGTTAATTTTTAAGATTTTGACACATTCAGCTCAAATGTACAATCATGCGCTAAAAACGCATTTAAAGCAATAAAAAGGTGATTATGGCTGTCAAACCTAAACCAAACGTTGTGCACTCAAATCTTTTGCTGTATTTAGTTTATTTTGGCATCCGGATGATGATTCTAGCATGAAATTGCTTGGGCACCTGTTAATTTTTAAGATTTTGACACATTCAGCTCAAATGTACACAATTGCTGATTATGGCTGTCAAATCTAAACCAAACGTTGTGCACTCAAATCTTTTGCTGTATTTAGTTTATTTTGGCATCCGGATGATGATTCTAGCATGAAATTGCTTGGGCACCTGTTAATTTTTAAGATTTTGACACATTCAGCTCAAATGTACAATCATGCGCTAAAAACGCATTTAAAGCAATAAAAAGGTGATTATGGCTGTCAAACCTAAACCAAACGTTGTGCACTCAAATCTTTTGCTGTATTTAGTTTATTTTGGCATCCGGATGATGATTCTAGCATGAAATTGCTTGGGCACCTGTTAATTTTTAAGATTTTGACACATTCACCTCAAATGTACAATCATGCGCTAAAAACGCATTTAAAGCAATAAAAAGGTGATTATGGCTGTCAAACCTAAACCAAACGTTGTGCACTCAAATCTTTTGCTGTATTTAGTTTATTTTGGCATCCGGATGATGATTCTAGCATGAAATTGTTGGGCACCTGTTAATTTGTAAGATTTTGACACATTCAGCTCAAATGTACACAATTGCTGATTATGGCTGTCAAATCTAAACCAAACGTTGTGCACTCAAATCTTTTGCTGTATTTAGTTTATTTTGGCATCCGGATGATGATTCTAGCATGAAATTGCTTGGGCACCTGTTAAT
Organism: Festucalex cinctus; assembly: GCF_051991245.1. NCBI lineage: Eukaryota > Metazoa > Chordata > Actinopteri > Syngnathiformes > Syngnathidae > Festucalex > Festucalex cinctus. The sequence goes on from NW_027520321.1 coordinate 5,578, forward strand.
TTTTAAGATTTTGACACATTCAGCTCAAATGTACAATCATGCGCTAAAAACGCATTTAAAGCAATAAAAAGGTGATTATGGCTGTCAAACCTAAATCAAACGTTGTGCACTCAAATCTTTTGCTGTATTTAGTTTATTTTGGCATCCGGATGATGATTCTAGCATGAAATTGCTTGGGCACCTGTTAATTTTTAAGATTTTGACACATTCACCTCAAATGTACAATCATGCGCTAAAAACGCATTTAAAGCAATAAAAAGGTGATTATGGCTGTCAAACCTAAACCAAACGTTGTGCACTCAAATCTTTTGCTGTATTTAGTTTATTTTGGCATCCGGATGATGATTCTAGCATGAAATTGCTTGGGCACCTGTTAATTTTTAAGATTTTGACACATTCAGCTCAAATGTACACAATTGCTGATTATGGCTGTCAAATCTAAACCAAACGTTGTGCACTCAAATCTTTTGCTGTATTTTGTTTATTTTGGCATCCGGATGATGATTCTAGCATTAAATTGCTTGGGCACCTGTTAATTTTTAAGATTTTGACACATTCAGCTCAAATGTACAATCATGCGCTAAAAACGCATTTAACGCAATAAAAAGGTGATTATGGCTGTCAAACCTAAACCAAACGTTGTGCACTCAAATCTTTTGCTGTATTTAGTTTATTTTGGCATCCGGATGATGATTCTAGCATGAAATTGCTTGGGCACCTGTTAATTTTTAAGATTTTGACACATTCAGCTCAAATGTACACAATTGCTGATTATGGCTGTCAAATCTAAACCAAACGTTGTGCACTCAAATCTTTTGCTGTATTTAGTTTATTTTGGCATCCGGATGATGATTCTAGCATGAAATTGCTTGGGCACCTGTTAATTTTTAAGATTTTGACACATTCAGCTCAAATGTACAATCATGCGCTAAAAACGCATTTAAAGCAATAAAAAGGTGATTATGGCTGTCAAACCTAAACCAAACGTTGTGCACTCAAATCTTTTGCTGTATTTAGTTTATTTTGGCATCCGGATGATGATTCTAGCATGAAATTGCTTGGGCACCTGTTAATTTTTAAGATTTTGACACATTCACCTCAAATGTACAATCATGCGCTAAAAACGCATTTAAAGCAATAAAAAGGTGATTATGGCTGTCAAACCTAAACCAAACGTTGTGCACTCAAATCTTTTGCTGTATTTAGTTTATTTTGGCATCCGGATGATGATTCTAGCATGAAATTGTTGGGCACCTGTTAATTTGTAAGATTTTGACACATTCAGCTCAAATGTACACAATTGCTGATTATGGCTGTCAAATCTAAACCAAACGTTGTGCACTCAAATCTTTTGCTGTATTTAGTTTATTTTGGCATCCGGATGATGATTCTAGCATGGAATTGCTTGGGCACCTGTTAATTTTTAAGATTTTGACACATTCAGCTCAAATGTACAATCATGCGCTAAAAACGCATTTAAAGCAATAAAAAGGTGATTATGGCTGTCAAACCTAAATCAAACGTTGTGCACTCAAATCTTTTGCTGTATTTAGTTTATTTTGGCATCCGGATGATGATTCTACCATGAAATTGCTTGGGCACCTGTTAATTTTTAAGATTTTGACACATTCAGCTCAAATGTACACAATTGCTGATTATGGCTGTCAAATCTAAACCAAACGTTGTGCACTCAAATCTTTTGCTGTATTTAGTTTATTTTGGCATCCGGATGATGATTCTAGCATGAAATTGCTTGGGCACCTGTTAATTTTTAAGATTTTGACACATTCAGCTCAAATGTACAATCATGCGCTAAAAACGCATTTAAAGCAATAAAAAGGTGATTATGGCTGTCAAACCTAAACCAAACGTTGTGCACTCAAATCTTTTGCTGTATTTAGTTTATTTTGGCATCCGGATGATGATTCTAGCATGAAATTGCTTGGGAACCTGTTAATTTTTAAGACTTTGACACATTCAGCTCAAATGTACACAATTGCTGATTATGGCTGTCAAATCTAAACCAAACGTTGTGCACTCAAATCTTTTGCTGTATTTAGTTTATTTTGGCATCCGGATGATGATTCTAGCATGAAATTGCTTGGGCACCTGTTAATTTTTAAGATTTTGACACATTCAGCTCAAATGTACAATCATGCGCTAAAAACGCATTTAAAGCAATAAAAAGGTGATTATGGCTGTCAAACCTAAACCAAACGTTGTGCACTCAAATCTTTTGCTGTATTTAGTTTATTTTGGCATCCGGATGATGATTCTAGCATGAAATTGCTTGGGCACCTGTTAATTTTTAAGATTTTGACACATTCAGCTCAAATGTACACAATTGCTGATTATGGCTGTCAAATCTAAACCAAACGTTGTGCACTCAAATCTTTTGCTGTATTTAGTTTATTTTGGCATCCGGATGATGATTCTAGCATGAAATTGCTTGGGCACCTGTTAATTTTTAAGATTTTGACACATTCAGCTCAAATATACACAATTGCTGATTATGGCTGTCAAATCTAAACCAAACGTTGTGCACTCAAATCTTTTGCTGTATTTAGTTTATTTTGGCATCCGGATGATGATTCTAGCATGAAATTGCTTGGGCACCTGTTAATTTTTAAGATTTTGACACATTCAGCTCAAATGTACAATCATGCGCTAAAAACGCATTTAAAGCAATAAAAAGGTGATTATGGCTGTCAAACCTAAACCAAACGTTGTGCACTCAAATCTTTTGCTGTATTTAGTTTATTTTGGCATCCGGATGATGATTCTAGCATGAAATTGCTTGGGCACCTGTTAATTTTTAAGATTTTGACACATTCACCTCAAATGTACAATCATGCGCTAAAAACGCATTTAAAGCAATAAAAAGGTGATTATGGCTGTCAAACCTAAACCAAACGTTGTGCACTCAAATCTTTTGCTGTATTTAGTTTATTTTGGCATCCGGATGATGATTCTAGCATGAAATTGCTTGGGCACCTGTTAATTTTTAAGATTTTGACACATTCAGCTCAAATGTACACAATTGCTGATTATGGCTGTCAAATCTAAACCAAACGTTGTGCACTCAAATCTTTTGCTGTATTTTGTTTATTTTGGCATCCGGATGATGATTCTAGCATGAAATTGCTTGGGCACCTGTTAATTTTTAAGATTTTGACACATTCAGCTCAAATGTACAATCATGCGCTAAAAACGCATTTAAAGCAATAAAAAGGTGATTATGGCTGTCAAACCTAAACCAAACGTTGTGCACTCAAATCTTTTGCTGTATTTAGTTTATTTTGGCATCCGGATGATGATTCTAGCATGAAATTGCTTGGGCACCTGTTAATTTTTAAGATTTTGACACATTCACCTCAAATGTACAATCATGCGCTAAAAACGCATTTAAAGCAATAAAAAGGTGATTATGGCTGTCAAACCTAAACCAAACGTTGTGCACTCAAATCTTTTGCTGTATTTAGTTTATTTTGGCATCCGGATGATGATTCTAGCATGAAATTGCTTGGGCACCTGTTAATTTTTAAGATTTTGACACATTCAGCTCAAATGTACACAATTGCTGATTATGGCTGTCAAATCTAAACCAAACGTTGTGCACTCAAATCTTTTGCTGTATTTTGTTTATTTTGGCATCCGGATGATGATTCTAGCATTAAATTGCTTGGGCACCTGTTAATTTTTAAGATTTTGACACATTCAGCTCAAATGTACAATCATGCGCTAAAAACGCATTTAAAGCAATAAAAAGGTGATTATGGCTGTCAAACCTAAACCAAACGTTGTGCACTCAAATCTTTTGCTGTATTTAGTTTATTTTGGCATCCGGATGATGATTCTAGCATGAAATTGCTTGGGCACCTGTTAATTTTTAAGATTTTGACACATTCAGCTCAAATGTACACAATTGCTGATTATGGCTGTCAAATCTAAACCAAACGTTGTGCACTCAAATCTTTTGCTGTATTTAGTTTATTTTGGCATCCGGATGATGATTCTAGCATGAAATTGCTTGGGCACCTGTTAATTTTTAAGATTTTGACACATTCAGCTCAAATGTACAATCATGCGCTAAAAACGCATTTAAAGCAATAAAAAGGTGATTATGGCTGTCAAACCTAAACCAAACGTTGTGCACTCAAATCTTTTGCTGTATTTAGTTTATTTTGGCATCCGGATGATGATTCTAGCATGAAATTGCTTGGGCACCTGTTAATTTTTAAGATTTTGACACATTCACCTCAAATGTACAATCATGCGCTAAAAACGCATTTAAAGCAATAAAAAGGTGATTATGGCTGTCAAACCTAAACCAAACGTTGTGCACTCAAATCTTTTGCTGTATTTAGTTTATTTTGGCATCCGGATGATGATTCTAGCATGAAATTGTTGGGCACCTGTTAATTTGTAAGATTTTGACACATTCAGCTCAAATGTACACAATTGCTGATTATGGCTGTCAAATCTAAACCAAACGTTGTGCACTCAAATCTTTTGCTGTATTTAGTTTATTTTGGCATCCGGATGATGATTCTAGCATGAAATTGCTTGGGCACCTGTTAATTTTTAAGATTTTGACACATTCAGCTCAAATGTACAATCATGCGCTAAAAACGCATTTAAAGCAATAAAAAGGTGATTATGGCTGTCAAACCTAAACCAAACGTTGTGCACTCAAATCTTTTGCTGTATTTAGTTTATTTTGGCATCCGGATGATGATTCTAGCATGAAATTGCTTGGGCACCTGTTAATTTTTAAGATTTTGACACATTCAGCTCAAATGTACACAATTGCTGATTATGGCTGTCAAATCTAAACCAAACGTTGTGCACTCAAATCTTTTGCTGTATTTAGTTTATTTTGGCATCCGGATGATGATTCTAGCATGAAATTGCTTGGGCACCTGTTAATTTTTAAGATTTTGACACATTCAGCTCAAATGTACAATCATGCGCTAAAAACGCATTTAAAGCAATAAAAAGGTGATTATGGCTGTCAAACCTAAACCAAACGTTGTGCACTCAAATCTTTTGCTGTATTTAGTTTATTTTGGCATCCGGATGATGATTCTAGCATGAAATTGCTTGGGCACCTGTTAATTTTTAAGATTTTGACACATTCAGCTCAAATGTACACAATTGCTGATTATGGCTGTCAAATCTAAACCAAACGTTGTGCACTCAAATCTTTTGCTGTATTTAGTTTATTTTGGCATCCGGATGATGATTCTAGCATGAAATTGCTTGGGCACCTGTTAATTTTTAAGATTTTGACACATTCAGCTCAAATGTACAATCATGCGCTAAAAACGCATTTAAAGCAATAAAAAGGTGATTATGGCTGTCAAACCTAAACCAAACGTTGTGCACTCAAATCTTTTGCTGTATTTAGTTTATTTTGGCATCCGGATGATGATTCTAGCATGAAATTGCTTGGGCACCTGTTAATTTTTAAGATTTTGACACATTCAGCTCAAATGTACACAATTGCTGATTATGGCTGTCAAATCTAAACCAAACGTTGTGCACTCAAATCTTTTGCTGTATTTAGTTTATTTTGGCATCCGGATGATGATTCTAGCATGAAATTGCTTGGGCACCTGTTAATTTTTAAGATTTTGACACATTCAGCTCAAATGTACAATCATGCGCTAAAAACGCATTTAAAGCAATAAAAAGGTGATTATGGCTGTCAAACCTAAACCAAACGTTGTGCACTCAAATCTTTTGCTGTATTTAGTTTATTTTGGCATCCGGATGATGATTCTAGCATGAAATTGCTTGGGCACCTGTTAATTTTTAAGATTTTGACACATTCAGCTCAAATGTACACAATTGCTGATTATGGCTGTCAAATCTAAACCAAACGTTGTGCACTCAAATCTTTTGCTGTATTTAGTTTATTTTGGCATCCGGATGATGATTCTAGCATGAAATTGCTTGGGCACCTGTTAATTTTTAAGATTTTGACACATTCAGCTCAAATATACACAATTGCTGATTATGGCTGTCAAATCTAAACCAAACGTTGTGCACTCAAATCTTTTGCTGTATTTAGTTTATTTTGGCATCCGGATGATGATTCTAGCATGAAATTGCTTGGGCACCTGTTAATTTTTAAGATTTTGACACATTCAGCTCAAATGTACAATCATGCGCTAAAAACGCATTTAAAGCAATAAAAAGGTGATTATGGCTGTCAAACCTAAACCAAACGTTGTGCACTCAAATCTTTTGCTGTATTTAGTTTATTTTGGCATCCGGATGATGATTCTAGCATGAAATTGCTTGGGCACCTGTTAATTTTTAAGATTTTGACACATTCAGCTCAAATGTACACAATTGCTGATTATGGCTGTCAAATCTAAACCAAACGTTGTGCACTCAAATCTTTTGCTGTATTTAGTTTATTTTGGCATCCGGATGATGATTCTAGCATGAAATTGCTTGGGCACCTGTTAATTTTTAAGATTTTGACACATTCAGCTCAAATGTACAATCATGCGCTAAAAACGCATTTAAAGCAATAAAAAGGTGATTATGGCTGTCAAACCTAAACCAAACGTTGTGCACTCAAATCTTTTGCTGTATTTAGTTTATTTTGGCATCCGGATGATGATTCTAGCATGAAATTGCTTGGGCACCTGTTAATTTTTAAGATTTTGACACATTCACCTCAAATGTACAATCATGCGCTAAAAACGCATTTAAAGCAATAAAAAGGTGATTATGGCTGTCAAACCTAAACCAAACGTTGTGCACTCAAATCTTTTGCTGTATTTAGTTTATTTTGGCATCCGGATGATGATTCTAGCATGAAATTGCTTGGGCACCTGTTAATTTTTAAGATTTTGACACATTCAGCTCAAATGTACACAATTGCTGATTATGGCTGTCAAATCTAAACCAAACGTTGTGCACTCAAATCTTTTGCTGTATTTAGTTTATTTTGGCATCCGGATGATGATTCTAGCATGAAATTGCTTGGGCACCTGTTAATTTTTAAGATTTTGACACATTCAGCTCAAATGTACAATCATGCGCTAAAAACGCATTTAAAGCAATAAAAAGGTGATTATGGCTGTCAAACCTAAACCAAACGTTGTGCACTCAAATCTTTTGCTGTATTTAGTTTATTTTGGCATCCGGATGATGATTCTAGCATGAAATTGCTTGGGCACCTGTTAATTTTTAAGATTTTGACACATTCAGCTCAAATGTACACAATTGCTGATTATGGCTGTCAAATCTAAACCAAACGTTGTGCACTCAAATCTTTTGCTGTATTTAGTTTATTTTGGCATCCGGATGATGATTCTAGCATGAAATTGCTTGGGCACCTGTTAATTTTTAAGATTTTGACACATTCAGCTCAAATATACACAATTGCTGATTATGGCTGTCAAATCTAAACCAAACGTTGTGCACTCAAATCTTTTGCTGTATTTAGTTTATTTTGGCATCCGGATGATGATTCTAGCATGAAATTGCTTGGGCACCTGTTAATTTTTAAGATTTTGACACATTCAGCTCAAATGTACAATCATGCGCTAAAAACGCATTTAAAGCAATAAAAAGGTGATTATGGCTGTCAAACCTAAACCAAACGTTGTGCACTCAAATCTTTTGCTGTATTTAGTTTATTTTGGCATCCGGATGATGATTCTAGCATGAAATTGCTTGGGCACCTGTTAATTTTTAAGATTTTGACACATTCAGCTCAAATGTACAATCATGCGCTAAAAACGCATTTAAAGCAATAAAAAGGTGATTATGGCTGTCAAACCTAAACCAAACGTTGTGCACTCAAATCTTTTGCTGTATTTAGTTTATTTTGGCATCCGGATGATGATTCTAGCATGAAATTGCTTGGGCACCTGTTAATTTTTAAGATTTTGACACATTCACCTCAAATGTACAATCATGCGCTAAAAACGCATTTAAAGCAATAAAAAGGTGATTATGGCTGTCAAACCTAAACCAAACGTTGTGCACTCAAATCTTTTGCTGTATTTAGTTTATTTTGGCATCCGGATGATGATTCTAGCATGAAATTGCTTGGGCACCTGTTAATTTTTAAGATTTTGACACATTCAGCTCAAATGTACACAATTGCTGATTATGGCTGTCAAATCTAAACCAAACGTTGTGCACTCAAATCTTTTGCTGTATTTTGTTTATTTTGGCATCCGGATGATGATTCTAGCATTAAATTGCTTGGGCACCTGTTAATTTTTAAGATTTTGACACATTCAGCTCAAATGTACAATCATGCGCTAAAAACGCATTTAAAGCAATAAAAAGGTGATTATGGCTGTCAAACCTAAACCAAACGTTGTGCACTCAAATCTTTTGCTGTATTTAGTTTATTTTGGCATCCGGATGATGATTCTAGCATGAAATTGCTTGGGCACCTGTTAATTTTTAAGATTTTGACACATTCAGCTCAAATGTACACAATTGCTGATTATGGCTGTCAAATCTAAACCAAACGTTGTGCACTCAAATCTTTTGCTGTATTTAGTTTATTTTGGCATCCGGATGATGATTCTAGCATGAAATTGCTTGGGCACCTGTTAATTTTTAAGATTTTGACACATTCAGCTCAAATGTACAATCATGCGCTAAAAACGCATTTAAAGCAATAAAAAGGTGATTATGGCTGTCAAACCTAAACCAAACGTTGTGCACTCAAATCATTTGCTGTATTTAGTTTATTTTGGCATCCGGATGATGATTCTAGCATGAAATTGCTTGGGCACCTGTTAATTTTTAAGATTTTGACACATTCACCTCAAATGTACAATCATGCGCTAAAAACGCATTTAAAGCAATAAAAAGGTGATTATGGCTGTCAAACCTAAACCAAACGTTGTGCACTCAAATCTTTTGCTGTATTTAGTTTATTTTGGCATCCGGATGATGATTCTAGCATGAAATTGTTGGGCACCTGTTAATTTGTAAGATTTTGACACATTCAGCTCAAATGTACACAATTGCTGATTATGGCTGTCAAATCTAAACCAAACGTTGTGCACTCAAATCTTTTGCTGTATTTAGTTTATTTTGGCATCCGGATGATGATTCTAGCATGAAATTGCTTGGGCACCTGTTAATTTTTAAGATTTTGACACATTCAGCTCAAATGTACAATCATGCGCTAAAAACGCATTTAAAGCAATAAAAAGGTGATTATGGCTGTCAAACCTAAATCAAACGTTGTGCACTCAAATCTTTTGCTGTATTTAGTTTATTTTGGCATCCGGATGATGATTCTACCATGAAATTGCTTGGGCACCTGTTAATTTTTAAGATTTTGACACATTCAGCTCAAATGTACACAATTGCTGATTATGGCTGTCAAATCTAAACCAAACGTTGTGCACTCAAATCTTTTGCTGTATTTAGTTTATTTTGGCATCCGGATGATGATTCTAGCATGAAATTGCTTGGGCACCTGTTAATTTTTAAGATTTTGACACATTCAGCTCAAATGTACAATCATGCGCTAAAAACGCATTTAAAGCAATAAAAAGGTGATTATGGCTGTCAAACCTAAACCAAACGTTGTGCACTCAAATCTTTTGCTGTATTTAGTTTATTTTGGCATCCGGATGATGATTCTAGCATGAAATTGCTTGGGCACCTGTTAATTTTTAAGATTTTGACACATTCAGCTCAAATGTACACAATTGCTGATTATGGCTGTCAAATCTAAACCAAACGTTGTGCACTCAAATCTTTTGCTGTATTTAGTTTATTTTGGCATCCGGATGATGATTCTAGCATGAAATTGCTTGGGCACCTGTTAATTTTTAAGATTTTGACACATTCAGCTCAAATGTACACAATTGCTGATTATGGCTGTCAAATCTAAACCAAACGTTGTGCACTCAAATCTTTTGCTGTATTTAGTTTATTTTGGCATCCGGATGATGATTCTAGCATGAAATTGCTTGGGCACCTGTTAATTTTTAAGATTTTGACACATTCAGCTCAAATGTACAATCATGCGCTAAAAACGCATTTAAAGCAATAAAAAGGTGATTATGGCTGTCAAACCTAAACCAAACGTTGTGCACTCAAATCTTTTGCTGTATTTAGTTTATTTTGGCATCCGGATGATGATTCTAGCATGAAATTGCTTGGGCACCTGTTAATTTTTAAGATTTTGACACATTCAGCTCAAATGTACACAATTGCTGATTATGGCTGTCAAATCTAAACCAAACGTTGTGCACTCAAATCTTTTGCTGTATTTAGTTTATTTTGGCATCCGGATGATGATTCTAGCATGAAATTGCTTGGGCACCTGTTAATTTTTAAGATTTTGACACATTCAGCTCAAATGTACAATCATGCGCTAAAAACGCATTTAAAGCAATAAAAAGGTGATTATGGCTGTCAAACCTAAACCAAACGTGCACTCAAATCTTTTGCTGTATTTAGTTTATTTTGGCATCCGGATGATGATTCTAGCATGAAATTGCTTGGGCACCTGTTAATTTTTAAGATTTTGACACATTCAGCTCAAATGTACACAATTGCTGATTATGGCTGTCAAATCTAAACCAAACGTTGTGCACTCAAATCTTTTGCTGTATTTAGTTTATTTTGGCATCCGGATGATGATTCTAGCATGAAATTGCTTGGGCACCTGTTAATTTTCAAGATTTTGACACATTCAGCTCAAATATACACAATTGCTGATTATGGCTGTCAAATCTAAACCAAACGTTGTGCACTCAAATCTTTTGCTGTATTTAGTTTATTTTGGCATCCGGATGATGATTCTAGCATGAAATTGCTTGGGCACCTGTTAATTTTTAAGATTTTGACACATTCAGCTCAAATGTACAATCATGCGCTAAAAACGCATTTAAAGCAATAAAAAGGTGATTATGGCTGTCAAACCTAAACCAAACGTTGTGCACTCAAATCTTTTGCTGTATTTAGTTTATTTTGGCATCCGGATGATGATTCTAGCATGAAATTGCTTGGGCACCTGTTAATTTTTAAGATTTTGACACATTCAGCTCAAATGTACACAATTGCTGATTATGGCTGTCAAATCTAAACCAAACGTTGTGCACTCAAATCTTTTGCTGTATTTAGTTTATTTTGGCATCCGGATGATGATTCTAGCATGAAATTGCTTGGGCACCTGTTAATTTTTAAGATTTTGACACATTCAGCTCAAATGTACAATCATGCGCTAAAAACGCATTTAAAGCAATAAAAAGGTGATTATGGCTGTCAAACCTAAACCAAACGTTGTGCACTCAAATCTTTTGCTGTATTTAGTTTATTTTGGCATCCGGATGATGATTCTAGCATGAAATTGCTTGGGCACCTGTTAATTTTTAAGATTTTGACACATTCACCTCAAATGTACAATCATGCGCTAAAAACGCATTTAAAGCAATAAAAAGGTGATTATGGCTGTCAAACCTAAACCAAACGTTGTGCACTCAAATCTTTTGCTGTATTTAGTTTATTTTGGCATCCGGATGATGATTCTAGCATGAAATTGCTTGGGCACCTGTTAATTTTTAAGATTTTGACACATTCAGCTCAAATGTACACAATTGCTGATTATGGCTGTCAAATCTAAACCAAACGTTGTGCACTCAAATCTTTTGCTGTATTTTGTTTATTTTGGCATCCGGATGATGATTCTAGCATTAAATTGCTTGGGCACCTGTTAATTTTTAAGATTTTGACACATTCAAGCTCAAATGTACAATCATGCGCTAAAAACGCATTTAACGCAATAAAAAGGTGATTATGGCTGTCAAACCTAAACCAAACGTTGTGCACTCAAATCTTTTGCTGTATTTAGTTTATTTTGGCATCCGGATGATGATTCTAGCATGAAATTGCTTGGGCACCTGTTAATTTTTAAGATTTTGACACATTCAGCTCAAATGTACACAATTGCTGATTATGGCTGTCAAATCTAAACCAAACGTTGTGCACTCAAATCTTTTGCTGTATTTAGTTTATTTTGGCATCCGGATGATGATTCTAGCATGAAATTGCTTGGGCACCTGTTAATTTTTAAGATTTTGACACATTCAGCTCAAATGTACAATCATGCGCTAAAAACGCATTTAAAGCAATAAAAAGGTGATTATGGCTGTCAAACCTAAACCAAACGTTGTGCACTCAAATCTTTTGCTGTATTTAGTTTATTTTGGCATCCGGATGATGATTCTAGCATGAAATTGCTTGGGCACCTGTTAATTTTTAAGATTTTGACACATTCACCTCAAATGTACAATCATGCGCTAAAAACGCATTTAAAGCAATAAAAAGGTGATTATGGCTGTCAAACCTAAACCAAACGTTGTGCACTCAAATCTTTTGCTGTATTTAGTTTATTTTGGCATCCGGATGATGATTCTAGCATGAAATTGTTGGGCACCTGTTAATTTGTAAGATTTTGACACATTCAGCTCAAATGTACACAATTGCTGATTATGGCTGTCAAATCTAAACCAAACGTTGTGCACTCAAATCTTTTGCTGTATTTAGTTTATTTTGGCATCCGGATGATGATTCTAGCATGAAATTGCTTGGGCACCTGTTAATTTTTAAGATTTTGACACATTCAGCTCAAATGTACAATCATGCGCTAAAAACGCATTTAAAGCAATAAAAAGGTGATTATGGCTGTCAAACCTAAACCAAACGTTGTGCACTCAAATCTTTTGCTGTATTTAGTTTATTTTGGCATCCGGATGATGATTCTAGCATGAAATTGCTTGGGCACCTGTTAATTTTTAAGATTTTGACACATTCAGCTCAAATGTACACAATTGCTGATTATGGCTGTCAAATCTAAACCAAACGTTGTGCACTCAAATCTTTTGCTGTATTTTGTTTATTTTGGCATCCGGATGATGATTCTAGCATTAAATTGCTTGGGCACCTGTTAATTTTTAAGATTTTGACACATTCAAGCTCAAATGTACAATCATGCGCTAAAAACGCATTTAACGCAATAAAAAGGTGATTATGGCTGTCAAACCTAAACCAAACGTTGTGCACTCAAATCTTTTGCTGTATTTAGTTTATTTTGGCATCCGGATGATGATTCTAGCATGAAATTGCTTGGGCACCTGTTAATTTTTAAGATTTTGACACATTCAGCTCAAATGTACACAATTGCTGATTATGGCTGTCAAATCTAAACCAAACGTTGTGCACTCAAATCTTTTGCTGTATTTAGTTTATTTTGGCATCCGGATGATGATTCTAGCATGAAATTGCTTGGGCACCTGTTAATTTTTAAGATTTTGACACATTCAGCTCAAATGTACAATCATGCGCTAAAAACGCATTTAAAGCAATAAAAAGGTGATTATGGCTGTCAAACCTAAACCAAACGTTGTGCACTCAAATCTTTTGCTGTATTTAGTTTATTTTGGCATCCGGATGATGATTCTAGCATGAAATTGCTTGGGCACCTGTTAATTTTTAAGATTTTGACACATTCACCTCAAATGTACAATCATGCGCTAAAAACGCATTTAAAGCAATAAAAAGGTGATTATGGCTGTCAAACCTAAACCAAACGTTGTGCACTCAAATCTTTTGCTGTATTTAGTTTATTTTGGCATCCGGATGATGATTCTAGCATGAAATTGTTGGGCACCTGTTAATTTGTAAGATTTTGACACATTCAGCTCAAATGTACACAATTGCTGATTATGGCTGTCAAATCTAAACCAAACGTTGTGCACTCAAATCTTTTGCTGTATTTAGTTTATTTTGGCATCCGGATGATGATTCTAGCATGAAATTGCTTGGGCACCTGTTAATTTTTAAGATTTTGACACATTCAGCTCAAATGTACAATCATGCGCTAAAAACGCATTTAAAGCAATAAAAAGGTGATTATGGCTGTCAAACCTAAATCAAACGTTGTGCACTCAAATCTTTTGCTGTATTTAGTTTATTTTGGCATCCGGATGATGATTCTACCATGAAATTGCTTGGGCACCTGTTAATTTTTAAGATTTTGACACATTCAGCTCAAATGTACACAATTGCTGATTATGGCTGTCAAATCTAAACCAAACGTTGTGCACTCAAATCTTTTGCTGTATTTAGTTTATTTTGGCATCCGGATGATGATTCTAGCATGAAATTGCTTGGGCACCTGTTAATTTTTAAGATTTTGACACATTCAGCTCAAATGTACAATCATGCGCTAAAAACGCATTTAAAGCAATAAAAAGGTGATTATGGCTGTCAAACCTAAACCAAACGTTGTGCACTCAAATCTTTTGCTGTATTTAGTTTATTTTGGCATCCGGATGATGATTCTAGCATGAAATTGCTTGGGCACCTGTTAATTTTTAAGACTTTGACACATTCAGCTCAAATGTACACAATTGCTGATTATGGCTGTCAAATCTAAACCAAACGTTGTGCACTCAAATCTTTTGCTGTATTTAGTTTATTTTGGCATCCGGATGATGATTCTAGCATGAAATTGCTTGGGCACCTGTTAATTTTTAAGATTTTGACACATTCAGCTCAAATGTACAATCATGCGCTAAAAACGCATTTAAAGCAATAAAAAGGTGATTATGGCTGTCAAACCTAAACCAAACGTTGTGCACTCAAATCTTTTGCTGTATTTAGTTTATTTTGGCATCCGGATGATGATTCTAGCATGAAATTGCTTGGGCACCTGTTAATTTTTAAGATTTTGACACATTCAGCTCAAATGTACACAATTGCTGATTATGGCTGTCAAATCTAAACCAAACGTTGTGCACTCAAATCTTTTGCTGTATTTTGTTTATTTTGGCATCCGGATGATGATTCTAGCATTAAATTGCTTGGGCACCTGTTAATTTTTAAGATTTTGACACATTCAAGCTCAAATGTACAATCATGCGCTAAAAACGCATTTAACGCAATAAAAAGGTGATTATGGCTGTCAAACCTAAACCAAACGTTGTGCACTCAAATCTTTTGCTGTATTTAGTTTATTTTGGCATCCGGATGATGATTCTAGCATGAAATTGCTTGGGCACCTGTTAATTTTTAAGATTTTGACACATTCAGCTCAAATGTACACAATTGCTGATTATGGCTGTCAAATCTAAACCAAACGTTGTGCACTCAAATCTTTTGCTGTATTTAGTTTATTTTGGCATCCGGATGATGATTCTAGCATGAAATTGCTTGGGCACCTGTTAATTTTTAAGATTTTGACACATTCAGCTCAAATGTACAATCATGCGCTAAAAACGCATTTAAAGCAATAAAAAGGTGATTATGGCTGTCAAACCTAAACCAAACGTTGTGCACTCAAATCTTTTGCTGTATTTAGTTTATTTTGGCATCCGGATGATGATTCTAGCATGAAATTGCTTGGGCACCTGTTAATTTTTAAGATTTTGACACATTCACCTCAAATGTACAATCATGCGCTAAAAACGCATTTAAAGCAATAAAAAGGTGATTATGGCTGTCAAACCTAAACCAAACGTTGTGCACTCAAATCTTTTGCTGTATTTAGTTTATTTTGGCATCCGGATGATGATTCTAGCATGAAATTGTTGGGCACCTGTTAATTTGTAAGATTTTGACACATTCAGCTCAAATGTACACAATTGCTGATTATGGCTGTCAAATCTAAACCAAACGTTGTGCACTCAAATCTTTTGCTGTATTTAGTTTATTTTGGCATCCGGATGATGATTCTAGCATGAAATTGCTTGGGCACCTGTTAATTTTTAAGATTTTGACACATTCAGCTCAAATGTACAATCATGCGCTAAAAACGCATTTAAAGCAATAAAAAGGTGATTATGGCTGTCAAACCTAAATCAAACGTTGTGCACTCAAATCTTTTGCTGTATTTAGTTTATTTTGGCATCCGGATGATGATTCTACCATGAAATTGCTTGGGCACCTGTTAATTTTTAAGATTTTGACACATTCAGCTCAAATGTACACAATTGCTGATTATGGCTGTCAAATCTAAACCAAACGTTGTGCACTCAAATCTTTTGCTGTATTTAGTTTATTTTGGCATCCGGATGATGATTCTAGCATGAAATTGCTTGGGCACCTGTTAATTTTTAAGATTTTGACACATTCAGCTCAAATGTACAATCATGCGCTAAAAACGCATTTAAAGCAATAAAAAGGTGATTATGGCTGTCAAACCTAAACCAAACGTTGTGCACTCAAATCTTTTGCTGTATTTAGTTTATTTTGGCATCCGGATGATGATTCTAGCATGAAATTGCTTGGGCACCTGTTAATTTTTAAGACTTTGACACATTCAGCTCAAATGTACACAATTGCTGATTATGGCTGTCAAATCTAAACCAAACGTTGTGCACTCAAATCTTTTGCTGTATTTAGTTTATTTTGGCATCCGGATGATGATTCTAGCATGAAATTGCTTGGGCACCTGTTAATTTTTAAGATTTTGACACATTCAGCTCAAATGTACAATCATGCGCTAAAAACGCATTTAAAGCAATAAAAAGGTGATTATGGCTGTCAAACCTAAACCAAACGTTGTGCACTCAAATCTTTTGCTGTATTTAGTTTATTTTGGCATCCGGATGATGATTCTAGCATGAAATTGCTTGGGCACCTGTTAATTTTTAAGATTTTGACACATTCAGCTCAAATGTACACAATTGCTGATTATGGCTGTCAAATCTAAACCAAACGTTGTGCACTCAAATCTTTTGCTGTATTTAGTTTATTTTGGCATCCGGATGATGATTCTAGCATGAAATTGCTTGGGCACCTGTTAATTTTTAAGATTTTGACACATTCAGCTCAAATGTACAATCATGCGCTAAAAACGCATTTAAAGCAATAAAAAGGTGATTATGGCTGTCAAACCTAAACCAAACGTTGTGCACTCAAATCTTTTGCTGTATTTAGTTTATTTTGGCATCCGGATGATGATTCTAGCATGAAATTGCTTGGGCACCTGTTAATTTTTAAGATTTTGACACATTCAGCTCAAATGTACACAATTGCTGATTATGGCTGTCAAATCTAAACCAAACGTTGTGCACTCAAATCTTTTGCTGTATTTAGTTTATTTTGGCATCCGGATGATGATTCTAGCATGAAATTGCTTGGGCACCTGTTAATTTTTAAGATTTTGACACATTCAGCTCAAATGTACAATCATGCGCTAAAAACGCATTTAAAGCAATAAAAAGGTGATTATGGCTGTCAAACCTAAACCAAACGTTGTGCACTCAAATCTTTTGCTGTATTTAGTTTATTTTGGCATCCGGATGATGATTCTAGCATGAAATTGCTTGGGCACCTGTTAATTTTTAAGATTTTGACACATTCAGCTCAAATGTACACAATTGCTGATTATGGCTGTCAAATCTAAACCAAACGTTGTGCACTCAAATCTTTTGCTGTATTTAGTTTATTTTGGCATCCGGATGATGATTCTAGCATGAAATTGCTTGGGCACCTGTTAATTTTTAAGATTTTGACACATTCAGCTCAAATATACACAATTGCTGATTATGGCTGTCAAATCTAAACCAAACGTTGTGCACTCAAATCTTTTGCTGTATTTAGTTTATTTTGGCATCCGGATGATGATTCTAGCATGAAATTGCTTGGGCACCTGTTAATTTTTAAGATTTTGACACATTCAGCTCAAATGTACAATCATGCGCTAAAAACGCATTTAAAGCAATAAAAAGGTGATTATGGCTGTCAAACCTAAACCAAACGTTGTGCACTCAAATCTTTTGCTGTATTTAGTTTATTTTGGCATCCGGATGATGATTCTAGCATGAAATTGCTTGGGCACCTGTTAATTTTTAAGATTTTGACACATTCAGCTCAAATGTACACAATTGCTGATTATGGCTGTCAAATCTAAACCAAACGTTGTGCACTCAAATCTTTTGCTGTATTTAGTTTATTTTGGCATCCGGATGATGATTCTAGCATGAAATTGCTTGGGCACCTGTTAATTTTTAAGATTTTGACACATTCAGCTCAAATGTACAATCATGCGCTAAAAACGCATTTAAAGCAATAAAAAGGTGATTATGGCTGTCAAACCTAAACCAAACGTTGTGCACTCAAATCTTTTGCTGTATTTAGTTTATTTTGGCATCCGGATGATGATTCTAGCATGAAATTGCTTGGGCACCTGTTAATTTTTAAGATTTTGACACATTCAGCTCAAATGTACACAATTGCTGATTATGGCTGTCAAATCTAAACCAAACGTTGTGCACTCAAATCTTTTGCTGTATTTAGTTTATTTTGGCATCCGGATGATGATTCTAGCATGAAATTGCTTGGGCACCTGTTAATTTTTAAGATTTTGACACATTCAGCTCAAATGTACACAATTGCTGATTATGGCTGTCAAATCTAAACCAAACGTTGTGCACTCAAATCTTTTGCTGTATTTAGTTTATTTTGGCCTCCGGATGATGATTCTAGCATGAAATTGCTTGGGCACCTGTTAATTTTTAAGATTTTGACACATTCAGCTCAAATGTACAATCATGCGCTAAAAACGTATTTAAAGCAATAAAAAGGTGATTATGGCTGTCAAACCTAAACCAAACGTTGTGCACTCAAATCTTTTGCTGTATTTAGTTTATTTTGGCATCCGGATGATGATTCTAGCATGAAATTGCTTGGGTACCTGTTAATTTTTAAGATTTTGACACATTCAGCTCAAATGTACAATCATGCGCTAAAAACGCATTTAAAGCAATAAAAAGGTGATTATGGCTGTCAAACCTAAACCAAACGTTGTGCACTCAAATCTTTTGCTGTATTTAGTTTATTTTGGCATCCGGATGATGATTCTAGCATGAAATTGCTTGGGCACCTGTTAATTTTTAAGATTTTGACACATTCAGCTCAAATGTACAATCATACGCTAAAAACGCATTTAAAGCAATAAAAAGGTGATTATGGCTGTCAAACCTAAACCAAACGTTGTGCACTCAAATCTTTTGCTGTATTTAGTTTATTTTGGCATCCGGATGATGATTCTAGCATGAAATTGCTTGGGCACCTGTTAATTTTTAAGATTTTGACACATTCAGCTCAAATGTACACAATTGCTGATTATGGCTGTCAAATCTAAACCAAACGTTGTGCACTCAAATCTTTTGCTGTATTTAGTTTATTTTGGCATCCGGATGATGATTCTAGCATGAAATTGCTTGGGCACCTGTTAATTTTTAAGATTTTGACACATTCAGCTCAAATGTACAATCATGCGCTAAAAACGCATTTAAAGCAATAAAAAGGTGATTATGGCTGTCAAACCTAAACCAAACGTTGTGCACTCAAATCTTTTGCTGTATTTAGTTTATTTTGGCATCCGGATGATGATTCTAGCATGAAATTGCTTGGGCACCTGTTAATTTTTAAGATTTTGACACATTCACCTCAAATGTACAATCATGCGCTAAAAACGCATTTAAAGCAATAAAAAGGTGATTATGGCTGTCAAACCTAAACCAAACGTTGTGCACTCAAATCTTTTGCTGTATTTAGTTTATTTTGGCATCCGGATGATGATTCTAGCATGAAATTGTTGGGCACCTGTTAATTTGTAAGATTTTGACACATTCAGCTCAAATGTACACAATTGCTGATTATGGCTGTCAAATCTAAACCAAACGTTGTGCACTCAAATCTTTTGCTGTATTTAGTTCATTTTGGCATCCGGATGATGATTCTAGCATGAAATTGCTTGGGCACCTGTTAATTTTTAAGATTTTGACACATTCAGCTCAAATGTACAATCATGCGCTAAAAACGCATTTAAAGCAATAAAAAGGTGATTATGGCTGTCAAACCTAAATCAAACGTTGTGCACTCAAATCTTTTGCTGTATTTAGTTTATTTTGGCATCCGGATGATGATTCTACCATGAAATTGCTTGGGCACCTGTTAATTTTTAAGATTTTGACACATTCAGCTCAAATGTACACAATTGCTGATTATGGCTGTCAAATCTAAACCAAACGTTGTGCACTCAAATCTTTTGCTGTATTTAGTTTATTTTGGCATCCGGATGATGATTCTAGCATGAAATTGCTTGGGCACCTGTTAATTTTTAAGATTTTGACACATTCAGCTCAAATGTACAATCATGCGCTAAAAACGCATTTAAAGCAATAAAAAGGTGATTATGGCTGTCAAACCTAAACCAAACGTTGTGCACTCAAATCTTTTGCTGTATTTAGTTTATTTTGGCATCCGGATGATGATTCTAGCATGAAATTGCTTGGGCACCTGTTAATTTTTAAGACTTTGACACATTCAGCTCAAATGTACACAATTGCTGATTATGGCTGTCAAATCTAAACCAAACGTTGTGCACTCAAATCTTTTGCTGTATTTAGTTTATTTTGGCATCCGGATGATGATTCTAGCATGAAATTGCTTGGGCACCTGTTAATTTTTAAGATTTTGACACATTCAGCTCAAATGTACAATCATGCGCTAAAAACGCATTTAAAGCAATAAAAAGGTGATTATGGCTGTCAAACCTAAACCAAACGTTGTGCACTCAAATCTTTTGCTGTATTTAGTTTATTTTGGCATCCGGATGATGATTCTAGCATGAAATTGCTTGGGCACCTGTTAATTTTTAAGATTTTGACACATTCAGCTCAAATGTACACAATTGCTGATTATGGCTGTCAAATCTAAACCAAACGTTGTGCACTCAAATCTTTTGCTGTATTTAGTTTATTTTGGCATCCGGATGATGATTCTAGCATGAAATTGCTTGGGCACCTGTTAATTTTTAAGATTTTGACACATTCAGCTCAAATGTACAATCATGCGCTAAAAACGCATTTAAAGCAATAAAAAGGTGATTATGGCTGTCAAACCTAAACCAAACGTTGTGCACTCAAATCTTTTGCTGTATTTAGTTTATTTTGGCATCCGGATGATGATTCTAGCATGAAATTGCTTGGGCACCTGTTAATTTTTAAGATTTTGACACATTCAGCTCAAATGTACACAATTGCTGATTATGGCTGTCAAATCTAAACCAAACGTTGTGCACTCAAATCTTTTGCTGTATTTAGTTTATTTTGGCATCCGGATGATGATTCTAGCATGAAATTGCTTGGGCACCTGTTAATTTTTAAGATTTTGACACATTCAGCTCAAATGTACAATCATGCGCTAAAAACGCATTTAAAGCAATAAAAAGGTGATTATGGCTGTCAAACCTAAACCAAACGTTGTGCACTCAAATCTTTTGCTGTATTTAGTTTATTTTGGCATCCGGATGATGATTCTAGCATGAAATTGCTTGGGCACCTGTTAATTTTTAAGATTTTGACACATTCACCTCAAATGTACAATCATGCGCTAAAAACGCATTTAAAGCAATAAAAAGGTGATTATGGCTGTCAAACCTAAACCAAACGTTGTGCACTCAAATCTTTTGCTGTATTTAGTTTATTTTGGCATCCGGATGATGATTCTAGCATGAAATTGCGTGGGCACCTGTTAATTTTTAAGATTTTGACACATTCAGCTCAAATATACACAATTGCTGATTATGGCTGTCAAATCTAAACCAAACGTTGTGCACTCAAATCTTTTGCTGTATTTTGTTTATTTTGGCATCCGGATGATGATTCTAGCATTAAATTGCTTGGGCACCTGTTAATTTTTAAGATTTTGACACATTCAGCTCAAATGTACAATCATGCGCTAAAAACGCATTTAACGCAATAAAAAGGTGATTATGGCTGTCAAACCTAAACCAAACGTTGTGCACTCAAATCTTTTGCTGTATTTAGTTTATTTTGGCATCCGGATGATGATTCTAGCATGAAATTGCTTGGGCACCTGTTAATTTTTAAGATTTTGACACATTCAGCTCAAATGTACACAATTGCTGATTATGGCTGTCAAATCTAAACCAAACGTTGTGCACTCAAATCTTTTGCTGTATTTAGTTTATTTTGGCATCCGGATGATGATTCTAGCATGAAATTGCTTGGGCACCTGTTAATTTTTAAGATTTTGACACATTCAGCTCAAATGTACAATCATGCGCTAAAAACGCATTTAAAGCAATAAAAAGGTGATTATGGCTGTCAAACCTAAACCAAACGTTGTGCACTCAAATCTTTTGCTGTATTTAGTTTATTTTGGCATCCGGATGATGATTCTAGCATGAAATTGCTTGGGCACCTGTTAATTTTTAAGATTTTGACACATTCACCTCAAATGTACAATCATGCGCTAAAAACGCATTTAAAGCAATAAAAAGGTGATTATGGCTGTCAAACCTAAACCAAACGTTGTGCACTCAAATCTTTTGCTGTATTTAGTTTATTTTGGCATCCGGATGATGATTCTAGCATGAAATTGTTGGGCACCTGTTAATTTGTAAGATTTTGACACATTCAGCTCAAATGTACACAATTGCTGATTATGGCTGTCAAATCTAAACCAAACGTTGTGCACTCAAATCTTTTGCTGTATTTAGTTTATTTTGGCATCCGGATGATGATTCTAGCATGAAATTGCTTGGGCACCTGTTAATTTTTAAGATTTTGACACATTCAGCTCAAATGTACAATCATGCGCTAAAAACGCATTTAAAGCAATAAAAAGGTGATTATGGCTGTCAAACCTAAACCAAACGTTGTGCACTCAAATCTTTTGCTGTATTTAGTTTATTTTGGCATCCGGATGATGATTCTAGCATGAAATTGCTTGGGCACCTGTTAATTTTTAAGATTTTGACACATTCACCTCAAATGTACAATCATGCGCTAAAAACGCATTTAAAGCAATAAAAAGGTGATTATGGCTGTCAAACCTAAACCAAACGTTGTGCACTCAAATCTTTTGCTGTATTTAGTTTATTTTGGCATCCGGATGATGATTCTAGCATGAAATTGTTGGGCACCTGTTAATTTGTAAGATTTTGACACATTCAGCTCAAATGTACACAATTGCTGATTATGGCTGTCAAATCTAAACCAAACGTTGTGCACTCAAATCTTTTGCTGTATTTAGTTTATTTTGGCATCCGGATGATGATTCTAGCATGAAATTGCTTGGGCACCTGTTAATTTTTAAGATTTTGACACATTCAGCTCAAATGTACAATCATGCGCTAAAAACGCATTTAAAGCAATAAAAAGGTGATTATGGCTGTCAAACCTAAATCAAACGTTGTGCACTCAAATCTTTTGCTGTATTTAGTTTATTTTGGCATCCGGATGATGATTCTACCATGAAATTGCTTGGGCACCTGTTAATTTTTAAGATTTTGACACATTCAGCTCAAATGTACACAATTGCTGATTATGGCTGTCAAATCTAAACCAAACGTTGTGCACTCAAATCTTTTGCTGTATTTAGTTTATTTTGGCATCCGGATGATGATTCTAGCATGAAATTGCTTGGGCACCTGTTAATTTTTAAGATTTTGACACATTCAGCTCAAATGTACAATCATGCGCTAAAAACGCATTTAAAGCAATAAAAAGGTGATTATGGCTGTCAAACCTAAACCAAACGTTGTGCACTCAAATCTTTTGCTGTATTTAGTTTATTTTGGCATCCGGATGATGATTCTAGCATGAAATTGCTTGGGCACCTGTTAATTTTTAAGATTTTGACACATTCAGCTCAAATGTACACAATTGCTGATTATGGCTGTCAAATCTAAACCAAACGTTGTGCACTCAAATCTTTTGCTGTATTTAGTTTATTTTGGCATCCGGATGATGATTCTAGCATGAAATTGCTTGGGCACCTGTTAATTTTTAAGATTTTGACACATTCAGCTCAAATATACACAATTGCTGATTATGGCTGTCAAATCTAAACCAAACGTTGTGCACTCAAATCTTTTGCTGTATTTAGTTTATTTTGGCATCCGGATGATGATTCTAGCATGAAATTGCTTGGGCACCTGTTAATTTTTAAGATTTTGACACATTCAGCTCAAATGTACAATCATGCGCTAAAAACGCATTTAAAGCAATAAAAAGGTGATTATGGCTGTCAAACCTAAACCAAACGTTGTGCACTCAAATCTTTTGCTGTATTTAGTTTATTTTGGCATCCGGATGATGATTCTAGCATGAAATTGCTTGGGCACCTGTTAATTTTTAAGATTTTGACACATTCAGCTCAAATGTACACAATTGCTGATTATGGCTGTCAAATCTAAACCAAACGTTGTGCACTCAAATCTTTTGCTGTATTTAGTTTATTTTGGCATCCGGATGATGATTCTAGCATGAAATTGCTTGGGCACCTGTTAATTTTTAAGATTTTGACACATTCAGCTCAAATGTACAATCATGCGCTAAAAACGCATTTAAAGCAATAAAAAGGTGATTATGGCTGTCAAACCTAAACCAAACGTTGTGCACTCAAATCTTTTGCTGTATTTAGTTTATTTTGGCATCCGGATGATGATTCTAGCATGAAATTGCTTGGGCACCTGTTAATTTTTAAGATTTTGACACATTCAGCTCAAATGTACACAATTGCTGATTATGGCTGTCAAATCTAAACCAAACGTTGTGCACTCAAATCTTTTGCTGTATTTAGTTTATTTTGGCATCCGGATGATGATTCTAGCATGAAATTGCTTGGGCACCTGTTAATTTTTAAGATTTTGACACATTCAGCTCAAATGTACACAATTGCTGATTATGGCTGTCAAATCTAAACCAAACGTTGTGCACTCAAATCTTTTGCTGTATTTAGTTTATTTTGGCCTCCGGATGATGATTCTAGCATGAAATTGCTTGGGCACCTGTTAATTTTTAAGATTTTGACACATTCAGCTCAAATGTACAATCATGCGCTAAAAACGTATTTAAAGCAATAAAAAGGTGATTATGGCTGTCAAACCTAAACCAAACGTTGTGCACTCAAATCTTTTGCTGTATTTAGTTTATTTTGGCATCCGGATGATGATTCTAGCATGAAATTGCTTGGGTACCTGTTAATTTTTAAGATTTTGACACATTCAGCTCAAATGTACAATCATGCGCTAAAAACGCATTTAAAGCAATAAAAAGGTGATTATGGCTGTCAAACCTAAACCAAACGTTGTGCACTCAAATCTTTTGCTGTATTTAGTTTATTTTGGCATCCGGATGATGATTCTAGCATGAAATTGCTTGGGCACCTGTTAATTTTTAAGATTTTGACACATTCAGCTCAAATGTACAATCATGCGCTAAAAACGCATTTAAAGCAATAAAAAGGTGATTATGGCTGTCAAACCTAAACCAAACGTTGTGCACTCAAATCTTTTGCTGTATTTAGTTTATTTTGGCATCCGGATGATGATTCTAGCATGAAATTGCTTGGGCACCTGTTAATTTTTAAGATTTTGACACATTCAGCTCAAATGTACACAATTGCTGATTATGGCTGTCAAATCTAAACCAAACGTTGTGCACTCAAATCTTTTGCTGTATTTAGTTTATTTTGGCATCCGGATGATGATTCTAGCATGAAATTGCTTGGGCACCTGTTAATTTTTAAGATTTTGACACATTCAGCTCAAATGTACAATCATGCGCTAAAAACGCATTTAAAGCAATAAAAAGGTGATTATGGCTGTCAAACCTAAACCAAACGTTGTGCACTCAAATCTTTTGCTGTATTTAGTTTATTTTGGCATCCGGATGATGATTCTAGCATGAAATTGCTTGGGCACCTGTTAATTTTTAAGATTTTGACACATTCACCTCAAATGTACAATCATGCGCTAAAAACGCATTTAAAGCAATAAAAAGGTGATTATGGCTGTCAAACCTAAACCAAACGTTGTGCACTCAAATCTTTTGCTGTATTTAGTTTATTTTGGCATCCGGATGATGATTCTAGCATGAAATTGTTGGGCACCTGTTAATTTGTAAGATTTTGACACATTCAGCTCAAATGTACACAATTGCTGATTATGGCTGTCAAATCTAAACCAAACGTTGTGCACTCAAATCTTTTGCTGTATTTAGTTCATTTTGGCATCCGGATGATGATTCTAGCATGAAATTGCTTGGGCACCTGTTAATTTTTAAGATTTTGACACATTCAGCTCAAATGTACAATCATGCGCTAAAAACGCATTTAAAGCAATAAAAAGGTGATTATGGCTGTCAAACCTAAATCAAACGTTGTGCACTCAAATCTTTTGCTGTATTTAGTTTATTTTGGCATCCGGATGATGATTCTACCATGAAATTGCTTGGGCACCTGTTAATTTTTAAGATTTTGACACATTCAGCTCAAATGTACACAATTGCTGATTATGGCTGTCAAATCTAAACCAAACGTTGTGCACTCAAATCTTTTGCTGTATTTAGTTTATTTTGGCATCCGGATGATGATTCTAGCATGAAATTGCTTGGGCACCTGTTAATTTTTAAGATTTTGACACATTCAGCTCAAATGTACAATCATGCGCTAAAAACGCATTTAAAGCAATAAAAAGGTGATTATGGCTGTCAAACCTAAACCAAACGTTGTGCACTCAAATCTTTTGCTGTATTTAGTTTATTTTGGCATCCGGATGATGATTCTAGCATGAAATTGCTTGGGCACCTGTTAATTTTTAAGACTTTGACACATTCAGCTCAAATGTACACAATTGCTGATTATGGCTGTCAAATCTAAACCAAACGTTGTGCACTCAAATCTTTTGCTGTATTTAGTTTATTTTGGCATCCGGATGATGATTCTAGCATGAAATTGCTTGGGCACCTGTTAATTTTTAAGATTTTGACACATTCAGCTCAAATGTACAATCATGCGCTAAAAACGCATTTAAAGCAATAAAAAGGTGATTATGGCTGTCAAACCTAAACCAAACGTTGTGCACTCAAATCTTTTGCTGTATTTAGTTTATTTTGGCATCCGGATGATGATTCTAGCATGAAATTGCTTGGGCACCTGTTAATTTTTAAGATTTTGACACATTCAGCTCAAATGTACACAATTGCTGATTATGGCTGTCAAATCTAAACCAAACGTTGTGCACTCAAATCTTTTGCTGTATTTAGTTTATTTTGGCATCCGGATGATGATTCTAGCATGAAATTGCTTGGGCACCTGTTAATTTTTAAGATTTTGACACATTCAGCTCAAATGTACAATCATGCGCTAAAAACGCATTTAAAGCAATAAAAAGGTGATTATGGCTGTCAAACCTAAACCAAACGTTGTGCACTCAAATCTTTTGCTGTATTTAGTTTATTTTGGCATCCGGATGATGATTCTAGCATGAAATTGCTTGGGCACCTGTTAATTTTTAAGATTTTGACACATTCAGCTCAAATGTACACAATTGCTGATTATGGCTGTCAAATCTAAACCAAACGTTGTGCACTCAAATCTTTTGCTGTATTTAGTTTATTTTGGCATCCGGATGATGATTCTAGCATGAAATTGCTTGGGCACCTGTTAATTTTTAAGATTTTGACACATTCAGCTCAAATGTACAATCATGCGCTAAAAACGCATTTAAAGCAATAAAAAGGTGATTATGGCTGTCAAACCTAAACCAAACGTTGTGCACTCAAATCTTTTGCTGTATTTAGTTTATTTTGGCATCCGGATGATGATTCTAGCATGAAATTGCTTGGGCACCTGTTAATTTTTAAGATTTTGACACATTCAGCTCAAATGTACACAATTGCTGATTATGGCTGTCAAATCTAAACCAAACGTTGTGCACTCAAATCTTTTGCTGTATTTAGTTTATTTTGGCATCCGGATGATGATTCTAGCATGAAATTGCTTGGGCACCTGTTAATTTTTAAGATTTTGACACATTCAGCTCAAATATACACAATTGCTGATTATGGCTGTCAAATCTAAACCAAACGTTGTGCACTCAAATCTTTTGCTGTATTTAGTTTATTTTGGCATCCGGATGATGATTCTAGCATGAAATTGCTTGGGCACCTGTTAATTTTTAAGATTTTGACACATTCAGCTCAAATGTACAATCATGCGCTAAAAACGCATTTAAAGCAATAAAAAGGTGATTATGGCTGTCAAACCTAAACCAAACGTTGTGCACTCAAATCTTTTGCTGTATTTAGTTTATTTTGGCATCCGGATGATGATTCTAGCATGAAATTGCTTGGGCACCTGTTAATTTTTAAGATTTTGACACATTCAGCTCAAATGTACACAATTGCTGATTATGGCTGTCAAATCTAAACCAAACGTTGTGCACTCAAATCTTTTGCTGTATTTAGTTTATTTTGGCATCCGGATGATGATTCTAGCATGAAATTGCTTGGGCACCTGTTAATTTTTAAGATTTTGACACATTCAGCTCAAATGTACAATCATGCGCTAAAAACGCATTTAAAGCAATAAAAAGGTGATTATGGCTGTCAAACCTAAACCAAACGTTGTGCACTCAAATCTTTTGCTGTATTTAGTTTATTTTGGCATCCGGATGATGATTCTAGCATGAAATTGCTTGGGCACCTGTTAATTTTTAAGATTTTGACACATTCAGCTCAAATGTACACAATTGCTGATTATGGCTGTCAAATCTAAACCAAACGTTGTGCACTCAAATCTTTTGCTGTATTTAGTTTATTTTGGCATCCGGATGATGATTCTAGCATGAAATTGCTTGGGCACCTGTTAATTTTTAAGATTTTGACACATTCAGCTCAAATGTACACAATTGCTGATTATGGCTGTCAAATCTAAACCAAACGTTGTGCACTCAAATCTTTTGCTGTATTTAGTTTATTTTGGCCTCCGGATGATGATTCTAGCATGAAATTGCTTGGGCACCTGTTAATTTTTAAGATTTTGACACATTCAGCTCAAATGTACAATCATGCGCTAAAAACGTATTTAAAGCAATAAAAAGGTGATTATGGCTGTCAAACCTAAACCAAACGTTGTGCACTCAAATCTTTTGCTGTATTTAGTTTATTTTGGCATCCGGATGATGATTCTAGCATGAAATTGCTTGGGTACCTGTTAATTTTTAAGATTTTGACACATTCAGCTCAAATGTACAATCATGCGCTAAAAACGCATTTAAAGCAATAAAAAGGTGATTATGGCTGTCAAACCTAAACCAAACGTTGTGCACTCAAATCTTTTGCTGTATTTAGTTTATTTTGGCATCCGGATGATGATTCTAGCATGAAATTGCTTGGGCACCTGTTAATTTTTAAGATTTTGACACATTCAGCTCAAATGTACAATCATGCGCTAAAAACGCATTTAAAGCAATAAAAAGGTGATTATGGCTGTCAAACCTAAACCAAACGTTGTGCACTCAAATCTTTTGCTGTATTTAGTTTATTTTGGCATCCGGATGATGATTCTAGCATGAAATTGCTTGGGCACCTGTTAATTTTTAAGATTTTGACACATTCAGCTCAAATGTACACAATTGCTGATTATGGCTGTCAAATCTAAACCAAACGTTGTGCACTCAAATCTTTTGCTGTATTTAGTTTATTTTGGCATCCGGATGATGATTCTAGCATGAAATTGCTTGGGCACCTGTTAATTTTTAAGATTTTGACACATTCAGCTCAAATGTACAATCATGCGCTAAAAACGCATTTAAAGCAATAAAAAGGTGATTATGGCTGTCAAACCTAAACCAAACGTTGTGCACTCAAATCTTTTGCTGTATTTAGTTTATTTTGGCATCCGGATGATGATTCTAGCATGAAATTGCTTGGGCACCTGTTAATTTTTAAGATTTTGACACATTCACCTCAAATGTACAATCATGCGCTAAAAACGCATTTAAAGCAATAAAAAGGTGATTATGGCTGTCAAACCTAAACCAAACGTTGTGCACTCAAATCTTTTGCTGTATTTAGTTTATTTTGGCATCCGGATGATGATTCTAGCATGAAATTGCGTGGGCACCTGTTAATTTTTAAGATTTTGACACATTCAGCTCAAATATACACAATTGCTGATTATGGCTGTCAAATCTAAACCAAACGTTGTGCACTCAAATCTTTTGCTGTATTTTGTTTATTTTGGCATCCGGATGATGATTCTAGCATTAAATTGCTTGGGCACCTGTTAATTTTTAAGATTTTGACACATTCAGCTCAAATGTACAATCATGCGCTAAAAACGCATTTAACGCAATAAAAAGGTGATTATGGCTGTCAAACCTAAACCAAACGTTGTGCACTCAAATCTTTTGCTGTATTTAGTTTATTTTGGCATCCGGATGATGATTCTAGCATGAAATTGCTTGGGCACCTGTTAATTTTTAAGATTTTGACACATTCAGCTCAAATGTACACAATTGCTGATTATGGCTGTCAAATCTAAACCAAACGTTGTGCACTCAAATCTTTTGCTGTATTTAGTTTATTTTGGCATCCGGATGATGATTCTAGCATGAAATTGCTTGGGCACCTGTTAATTTTTAAGATTTTGACACATTCAGCTCAAATGTACAATCATGCGCTAAAAACGCATTTAAAGCAATAAAAAGGTGATTATGGCTGTCAAACCTAAACCAAACGTTGTGCACTCAAATCTTTTGCTGTATTTAGTTTATTTTGGCATCCGGATGATGATTCTAGCATGAAATTGCTTGGGCACCTGTTAATTTTTAAGATTTTGACACATTCACCTCAAATGTACAATCATGCGCTAAAAACGCATTTAAAGCAATAAAAAGGTGATTATGGCTGTCAAACCTAAACCAAACGTTGTGCACTCAAATCTTTTGCTGTATTTAGTTTATTTTGGCATCCGGATGATGATTCTAGCATGAAATTGTTGGGCACCTGTTAATTTGTAAGATTTTGACACATTCAGCTCAAATGTACACAATTGCTGATTATGGCTGTCAAATCTAAACCAAACGTTGTGCACTCAAATCTTTTGCTGTATTTAGTTTATTTTGGCATCCGGATGATGATTCTAGCATGAAATTGCTTGGGCACCTGTTAATTTTTAAGATTTTGACACATTCAGCTCAAATGTACAATCATGCGCTAAAAACGCATTTAAAGCAATAAAAAGGTGATTATGGCTGTCAAACCTAAACCAAACGTTGTGCACTCAAATCTTTTGCTGTATTTAGTTTATTTTGGCATCCGGATGATGATTCTAGCATGAAATTGCTTGGGCACCTGTTAATTTTTAAGATTTTGACACATTCACCTCAAATGTACAATCATGCGCTAAAAACGCATTTAAAGCAATAAAAAGGTGATTATGGCTGTCAAACCTAAACCAAACGTTGTGCACTCAAATCTTTTGCTGTATTTAGTTTATTTTGGCATCCGGATGATGATTCTAGCATGAAATTGTTGGGCACCTGTTAATTTGTAAGATTTTGACACATTCAGCTCAAATGTACACAATTGCTGATTATGGCTGTCAAATCTAAACCAAACGTTGTGCACTCAAATCTTTTGCTGTATTTAGTTTATTTTGGCATCCGGATGATGATTCTAGCATGAAATTGCTTGGGCACCTGTTAATTTTTAAGATTTTGACACATTCAGCTCAAATGTACAATCATGCGCTAAAAACGCATTTAAAGCAATAAAAAGGTGATTATGGCTGTCAAACCTAAATCAAACGTTGTGCACTCAAATCTTTTGCTGTATTTAGTTTATTTTGGCATCCGGATGATGATTCTACCATGAAATTGCTTGGGCACCTGTTAATTTTTAAGATTTTGACACATTCAGCTCAAATGTACACAATTGCTGATTATGGCTGTCAAATCTAAACCAAACGTTGTGCACTCAAATCTTTTGCTGTATTTAGTTTATTTTGGCATCCGGATGATGATTCTAGCATGAAATTGCTTGGGCACCTGTTAATTTTTAAGATTTTGACACATTCAGCTCAAATGTACAATCATGCGCTAAAAACGCATTTAAAGCAATAAAAAGGTGATTATGGCTGTCAAACCTAAACCAAACGTTGTGCACTCAAATCTTTTGCTGTATTTAGTTTATTTTGGCATCCGGATGATGATTCTAGCATGAAATTGCTTGGGCACCTGTTAATTTTTAAGACTTTGACACATTCAGCTCAAATGTACACAATTGCTGATTATGGCTGTCAAATCTAAACCAAACGTTGTGCACTCAAATCTTTTGCTGTATTTAGTTTATTTTGGCATCCGGATGATGATTCTAGCATGAAATTGCTTGGGCACCTGTTAATTTTTAAGATTTTGACACATTCAGCTCAAATGTACAATCATGCGCTAAAAACGCATTTAAAGCAATAAAAAGGTGATTATGGCTGTCAAACCTAAACCAAACGTTGTGCACTCAAATCTTTTGCTGTATTTAGTTTATTTTGGCATCCGGATGATGATTCTAGCATGAAATTGCTTGGGCACCTGTTAATTTTTAAGATTTTGACACATTCAGCTCAAATGTACACAATTGCTGATTATGGCTGTCAAATCTAAACCAAACGTTGTGCACTCAAATCTTTTGCTGTATTTAGTTTATTTTGGCATCCGGATGATGATTCTAGCATGAAATTGCTTGGGCACCTGTTAATTTTTAAGATTTTGACACATTCAGCTCAAATGTACAATCATGCGCTAAAAACGCATTTAAAGCAATAAAAAGGTGATTATGGCTGTCAAACCTAAACCAAACGTTGTGCACTCAAATCTTTTGCTGTATTTAGTTTATTTTGGCATCCGGATGATGATTCTAGCATGAAATTGCTTGGGCACCTGTTAATTTTTAAGATTTTGACACATTCAGCTCAAATGTACACAATTGCTGATTATGGCTGTCAAATCTAAACCAAACGTTGTGCACTCAAATCTTTTGCTGTATTTAGTTTATTTTGGCATCCGGATGATGATTCTAGCATGAAATTGCTTGGGCACCTGTTAATTTTTAAGATTTTGACACATTCAGCTCAAATGTACAATCATGCGCTAAAAACGCATTTAAAGCAATAAAAAGGTGATTATGGCTGTCAAACCTAAACCAAACGTTGTGCACTCAAATCTTTTGCTGTATTTAGTTTATTTTGGCATCCGGATGATGATTCTAGCATGAAATTGCTTGGGCACCTGTTAATTTTTAAGATTTTGACACATTCAGCTCAAATTTACACAATTGCTGATTATGGCTGTCAAATCTAAACCAAACGTTGTGCACTCAAATCTTTTGCTGTATTTAGTTTATTTTGGCATCCGGATGATGATTCTAGCATGAAATTGCTTGGGCACCTGTTAATTTTTAAGATTTTGACACATTCAGCTCAAATATACACAATTGCTGATTATGGCTGTCAAATCTAAACCAAACGTTGTGCACTCAAATCTTTTGCTGTATTTAGTTTATTTTGGCATCCGGATGATGATTCTAGCATGAAATTGCTTGGGCACCTGTTAATTTTTAAGATTTTGACACATTCAGCTCAAATGTACAATCATGCGCTAAAAACGCATTTAAAGCAATAAAAAGGTGATTATGGCTGTCAAACCTAAACCAAACGTTGTGCACTCAAATCTTTTGCTGTATTTAGTTTATTTTGGCATCCGGATGATGATTCTAGCATGAAATTGCTTGGGCACCTGTTAATTTTTAAGATTTTGACACATTCAGCTCAAATGTACACAATTGCTGATTATGGCTGTCAAATCTAAACCAAACGTTGTGCACTCAAATCTTTTGCTGTATTTAGTTTATTTTGGCATCCGGATGATGATTCTAGCATGAAATTGCTTGGGCACCTGTTAATTTTTAAGATTTTGACACATTCAGCTCAAATGTACAATCATGCGCTAAAAACGCATTTAAAGCAATAAAAAGGTGATTATGGCTGTCAAACCTAAACCAAACGTTGTGCACTCAAATCTTTTGCTGTATTTAGTTTATTTTGGCATCCGGATGATGATTCTAGCATGAAATTGCTTGGGCACCTGTTAATTTTTAAGATTTTGACACATTCAGCTCAAATGTACACAATTGCTGATTATGGCTGTCAAATCTAAACCAAACGTTGTGCACTCAAATCTTTTGCTGTATTTAGTTTATTTTGGCATCCGGATGATGATTCTAGCATGAAATTGCTTGGGCACCTGTTAATTTTTAAGATTTTGACACATTCAGCTCAAATGTACACAATTGCTGATTATGGCTGTCAAATCTAAACCAAACGTTGTGCACTCAAATCTTTTGCTGTATTTAGTTTATTTTGGCCTCCGGATGATGATTCTAGCATGAAATTGCTTGGGCACCTGTTAATTTTTAAGATTTTGACACATTCAGCTCAAATGTACAATCATGCGCTAAAAACGTATTTAAAGCAATAAAAAGGTGATTATGGCTGTCAAACCTAAACCAAACGTTGTGCACTCAAATCTTTTGCTGTATTTAGTTTATTTTGGCATCCGGATGATGATTCTAGCATGAAATTGCTTGGGTACCTGTTAATTTTTAAGATTTTGACACATTCAGCTCAAATGTACAATCATGCGCTAAAAACGCATTTAAAGCAATAAAAAGGTGATTATGGCTGTCAAACCTAAACCAAACGTTGTGCACTCAAATCTTTTGCTGTATTTAGTTTATTTTGGCATCCGGATGATGATTCTAGCATGAAATTGCTTGGGCACCTGTTAATTTTTAAGATTTTGACACATTCAGCTCAAATGTACAATCATGCGCTAAAAACGCATTTAAAGCAATAAAAAGGTGATTATGGCTGTCAAACCTAAACCAAACGTTGTGCACTCAAATCTTTTGCTGTATTTAGTTTATTTTGGCATCCGGATGATGATTCTAGCATGAAATTGCTTGGGCACCTGTTAATTTTTAAGATTTTGACACATTCAGCTCAAATGTACACAATTGCTGATTATGGCTGTCAAATCTAAACCAAACGTTGTGCACTCAAATCTTTTGCTGTATTTAGTTTATTTTGGCATCCGGATGATGATTCTAGCATGAAATTGCTTGGGCACCTGTTAATTTTTAAGATTTTGACACATTCAGCTCAAATGTACAATCATGCGCTAAAAACGCATTTAAAGCAATAAAAAGGTGATTATGGCTGTCAAACCTAAACCAAACGTTGTGCACTCAAATCTTTTGCTGTATTTAGTTTATTTTGGCATCCGGATGATGATTCTAGCATGAAATTGCTTGGGCACCTGTTAATTTTTAAGATTTTGACACATTCACCTCAAATGTACAATCATGCGCTAAAAACGCATTTAAAGCAATAAAAAGGTGATTATGGCTGTCAAACCTAAACCAAACGTTGTGCACTCAAATCTTTTGCTGTATTTAGTTTATTTTGGCATCCGGATGATGATTCTAGCATGAAATTGCGTGGGCACCTGTTAATTTTTAAGATTTTGACACATTCAGCTCAAATATACACAATTGCTGATTATGGCTGTCAAATCTAAACCAAACGTTGTGCACTCAAATCTTTTGCTGTATTTTGTTTATTTTGGCATCCGGATGATGATTCTAGCATTAAATTGCTTGGGCACCTGTTAATTTTTAAGATTTTGACACATTCAGCTCAAATGTACAATCATGCGCTAAAAACGCATTTAACGCAATAAAAAGGTGATTATGGCTGTCAAACCTAAACCAAACGTTGTGCACTCAAATCTTTTGCTGTATTTAGTTTATTTTGGCATCCGGATGATGATTCTAGCATGAAATTGCTTGGGCACCTGTTAATTTTTAAGATTTTGACACATTCAGCTCAAATGTACACAATTGCTGATTATGGCTGTCAAATCTAAACCAAACGTTGTGCACTCAAATCTTTTGCTGTATTTAGTTTATTTTGGCATCCGGATGATGATTCTAGCATGAAATTGCTTGGGCACCTGTTAATTTTTAAGATTTTGACACATTCAGCTCAAATGTACAATCATGCGCTAAAAACGCATTTAAAGCAATAAAAAGGTGATTATGGCTGTCAAACCTAAACCAAACGTTGTGCACTCAAATCTTTTGCTGTATTTAGTTTATTTTGGCATCCGGATGATGATTCTAGCATGAAATTGCTTGGGCACCTGTTAATTTTTAAGATTTTGACACATTCACCTCAAATGTACAATCATGCGCTAAAAACGCATTTAAAGCAATAAAAAGGTGATTATGGCTGTCAAACCTAAACCAAACGTTGTGCACTCAAATCTTTT
The DNA here is from genome assembly GCF_051991245.1 of Festucalex cinctus. Classification (NCBI taxonomy): domain Eukaryota; kingdom Metazoa; phylum Chordata; class Actinopteri; order Syngnathiformes; family Syngnathidae; genus Festucalex; species Festucalex cinctus. The sequence continues at coordinate 41,801 of NW_027520321.1, forward strand.
GCTGTATTTAGTTTATTTTGGCATCCGGATGATGATTCTAGCATGAAATTGTTGGGCACCTGTTAATTTGTAAGATTTTGACACATTCAGCTCAAATGTACACAATTGCTGATTATGGCTGTCAAATCTAAACCAAACGTTGTGCACTCAAATCTTTTGCTGTATTTAGTTTATTTTGGCATCCGGATGATGATTCTAGCATGAAATTGCTTGGGCACCTGTTAATTTTTAAGATTTTGACACATTCAGCTCAAATGTACAATCATGCGCTAAAAACGCATTTAAAGCAATAAAAAGGTGATTATGGCTGTCAAACCTAAACCAAACGTTGTGCACTCAAATCTTTTGCTGTATTTAGTTTATTTTGGCATCCGGATGATGATTCTAGCATGAAATTGCTTGGGCACCTGTTAATTTTTAAGATTTTGACACATTCACCTCAAATGTACAATCATGCGCTAAAAACGCATTTAAAGCAATAAAAAGGTGATTATGGCTGTCAAACCTAAACCAAACGTTGTGCACTCAAATCTTTTGCTGTATTTAGTTTATTTTGGCATCCGGATGATGATTCTAGCATGAAATTGTTGGGCACCTGTTAATTTGTAAGATTTTGACACATTCAGCTCAAATGTACACAATTGCTGATTATGGCTGTCAAATCTAAACCAAACGTTGTGCACTCAAATCTTTTGCTGTATTTAGTTTATTTTGGCATCCGGATGATGATTCTAGCATGAAATTGCTTGGGCACCTGTTAATTTTTAAGATTTTGACACATTCAGCTCAAATGTACAATCATGCGCTAAAAACGCATTTAAAGCAATAAAAAGGTGATTATGGCTGTCAAACCTAAATCAAACGTTGTGCACTCAAATCTTTTGCTGTATTTAGTTTATTTTGGCATCCGGATGATGATTCTACCATGAAATTGCTTGGGCACCTGTTAATTTTTAAGATTTTGACACATTCAGCTCAAATGTACACAATTGCTGATTATGGCTGTCAAATCTAAACCAAACGTTGTGCACTCAAATCTTTTGCTGTATTTAGTTTATTTTGGCATCCGGATGATGATTCTAGCATGAAATTGCTTGGGCACCTGTTAATTTTTAAGATTTTGACACATTCAGCTCAAATGTACAATCATGCGCTAAAAACGCATTTAAAGCAATAAAAAGGTGATTATGGCTGTCAAACCTAAACCAAACGTTGTGCACTCAAATCTTTTGCTGTATTTAGTTTATTTTGGCATCCGGATGATGATTCTAGCATGAAATTGCTTGGGCACCTGTTAATTTTTAAGACTTTGACACATTCAGCTCAAATGTACACAATTGCTGATTATGGCTGTCAAATCTAAACCAAACGTTGTGCACTCAAATCTTTTGCTGTATTTAGTTTATTTTGGCATCCGGATGATGATTCTAGCATGAAATTGCTTGGGCACCTGTTAATTTTTAAGATTTTGACACATTCAGCTCAAATGTACAATCATGCGCTAAAAACGCATTTAAAGCAATAAAAAGGTGATTATGGCTGTCAAACCTAAACCAAACGTTGTGCACTCAAATCTTTTGCTGTATTTAGTTTATTTTGGCATCCGGATGATGATTCTAGCATGAAATTGCTTGGGCACCTGTTAATTTTTAAGATTTTGACACATTCAGCTCAAATGTACACAATTGCTGATTATGGCTGTCAAATCTAAACCAAACGTTGTGCACTCAAATCTTTTGCTGTATTTAGTTTATTTTGGCATCCGGATGATGATTCTAGCATGAAATTGCTTGGGCACCTGTTAATTTTTAAGATTTTGACACATTCAGCTCAAATGTACAATCATGCGCTAAAAACGCATTTAAAGCAATAAAAAGGTGATTATGGCTGTCAAACCTAAACCAAACGTTGTGCACTCAAATCTTTTGCTGTATTTAGTTTATTTTGGCATCCGGATGATGATTCTAGCATGAAATTGCTTGGGCACCTGTTAATTTTTAAGATTTTGACACATTCAGCTCAAATGTACACAATTGCTGATTATGGCTGTCAAATCTAAACCAAACGTTGTGCACTCAAATCTTTTGCTGTATTTAGTTTATTTTGGCATCCGGATGATGATTCTAGCATGAAATTGCTTGGGCACCTGTTAATTTTTAAGATTTTGACACATTCAGCTCAAATGTACAATCATGCGCTAAAAACGCATTTAAAGCAATAAAAAGGTGATTATGGCTGTCAAACCTAAACCAAACGTTGTGCACTCAAATCTTTTGCTGTATTTAGTTTATTTTGGCATCCGGATGATGATTCTAGCATGAAATTGCTTGGGCACCTGTTAATTTTTAAGATTTTGACACATTCAGCTCAAATTTACACAATTGCTGATTATGGCTGTCAAATCTAAACCAAACGTTGTGCACTCAAATCTTTTGCTGTATTTAGTTTATTTTGGCATCCGGATGATGATTCTAGCATGAAATTGCTTGGGCACCTGTTAATTTTTAAGATTTTGACACATTCAGCTCAAATATACACAATTGCTGATTATGGCTGTCAAATCTAAACCAAACGTTGTGCACTCAAATCTTTTGCTGTATTTAGTTTATTTTGGCATCCGGATGATGATTCTAGCATGAAATTGCTTGGGCACCTGTTAATTTTTAAGATTTTGACACATTCAGCTCAAATGTACAATCATGCGCTAAAAACGCATTTAAAGCAATAAAAAGGTGATTATGGCTGTCAAACCTAAACCAAACGTTGTGCACTCAAATCTTTTGCTGTATTTAGTTTATTTTGGCATCCGGATGATGATTCTAGCATGAAATTGCTTGGGCACCTGTTAATTTTTAAGATTTTGACACATTCAGCTCAAATGTACAATCATGCGCTAAAAACGCATTTAAAGCAATAAAAAGGTGATTATGGCTGTCAAACCTAAACCAAACGTTGTGCACTCAAATCTTTTGCTGTATTTAGTTTATTTTGGCATCCGGATGATGATTCTAGCATGAAATTGCTTGGGCACCTGTTAATTTTTAAGATTTTGACACATTCACCTCAAATGTACAATCATGCGCTAAAAACGCATTTAAAGCAATAAAAAGGTGATTATGGCTGTCAAACCTAAACCAAACGTTGTGCACTCAAATCTTTTGCTGTATTTAGTTTATTTTGGCATCCGGATGATGATTCTAGCATGAAATTGCTTGGGCACCTGTTAATTTTTAAGATTTTGACACTTTCAGCTCAAATGTACACAATTGCTGATTATGGCTGTCAAATCTAAACCAAACGTTGTGCACTCAAATCTTTTGCTGTATTTTGTTTATTTTGGCATCCGGATGATGATTCTAGCATTAAATTGCTTGGGCACCTGTTAATTTTTAAGATTTTGACACATTCAGCTCAAATGTACAATCATGCGCTAAAAACGCATTTAAAGCAATAAAAAGGTGATTATGGCTGTCAAACCTAAACCAAACGTTGTGCACTCAAATCTTTTGCTGTATTTAGTTTATTTTGGCATCCGGATGATGATTCTAGCATGAAATTGCTTGGGCACCTGTTAATTTTTAAGATTTTGACACATTCAGCTCAAATGTACACAATTGCTGATTATGGCTGTCAAATCTAAACCAAACGTTGTGCACTCAAATCTTTTGCTGTATTTAGTTTATTTTGGCATCCGGATGATGATTCTAGCATGAAATTGCTTGGGCACCTGTTAATTTTTAAGATTTTGACACATTCAGCTCAAATGTACAATCATGCACTAAAAACGCATTTAAAGCAATAAAAAGGTGATTATGGCTGTCAAACCTAAACCAAACGTTGTGCACTCAAATCTTTTGCTGTATTTAGTTTATTTTGGCATCCGGATGATGATTCTAGCATGAAATTGCTTGGGCACCTGTTAATTTTTAAGATTTTGACACATTCACCTCAAATGTACAATCATGCGCTAAAAACGCATTTAAAGCAATAAAAAGGTGATTATGGCTGTCAAACCTAAACCAAACGTTGTGCACTCAAATCTTTTGCTGTATTTAGTTTATTTTGGCATCCGGATGATGATTCTAGCATGAAATTGTTGGGCACCTGTTAATTTGTAAGATTTTGACACATTCAGCTCAAATGTACACAATTGCTGATTATGGCTGTCAAATCTAAACCAAACGTTGTGCACTCAAATCTTTTGCTGTATTTAGTTTATTTTGGCATCCGGATGATGATTCTAGCATGAAATTGCTTGGGCACCTGTTAATTTTTAAGATTTTGACACATTCAGCTCAAATGTACAATCATGCGCTAAAAACGCATTTAAAGCAATAAAAAGGTGATTATGGCTGTCAAACCTAAATCAAACGTTGTGCACTCAAATCTTTTGCTGTATTTAGTTTATTTTGGCATCCGGATGATGATTCTACCATGAAATTGCTTGGGCACCTGTTAATTTTTAAGATTTTGACACATTCAGCTCAAATGTACACAATTGCTGATTATGGCTGTCAAATCTAAACCAAACGTTGTGCACTCAAATCTTTTGCTGTATTTAGTTTATTTTGGCATCCGGATGATGATTCTAGCATGAAATTGCTTGGGCACCTGTTAATTTTTAAGATTTTGACACATTCAGCTCAAATGTACAATCATGCGCTAAAAACGCATTTAAAGCAATAAAAAGGTGATTATGGCTGTCAAACCTAAACCAAACGTTGTGCACTCAAATCTTTTGCTGTATTTAGTTTATTTTGGCATCCGGATGATGATTCTAGCATGAAATTGCTTGGGCACCTGTTAATTTTTAAGATTTTGACACATTCAGCTCAAATGTACACAATTGCTGATTATGGCTGTCAAATCTAAACCAAACGTTGTGCACTCAAATCTTTTGCTGTATTTAGTTTATTTTGGCATCCGGATGATGATTCTAGCATGAAATTGCTTGGGCACCTGTTAATTTTTAAGATTTTGACACATTCAGCTCAAATGTACAATCATGCGCTAAAAACGCATTTAAAGCAATAAAAAGGTGATTATGGCTGTCAAACCTAAACCAAACGTTGTGCACTCAAATCATTTGCTGTATTTAGTTTATTTTGGCATCCGGATGATGATTCTAGCATGAAATTGCTTGGGCACCTGTTAATTTTTAAGATTTTGACACATTCAGCTCAAATGTACACAATTGCTGATTATGGCTGTCAAATCTAAACCAAACGTTGTGCACTCAAATCTTTTGCTGTATTTAGTTTATTTTGGCATCCGGATGATGATTCTAGCATGAAATTGCTTGGGCACCTGTTAATTTTTAAGATTTTGACACATTCAGCTCAAATGTACAATCATGCGCTAAAAACGCATTTAAAGCAATAAAAAGGTGATTATGGCTGTCAAACCTAAACCAAACGTTGTGCACTCAAATCTTTTGCTGTATTTAGTTTATTTTGGCATCCGGATGATGATTCTAGCATGAAATTGCTTGGGCACCTGTTAATTTTTAAGATTTTGACACATTCAGCTCAAATGTACACAATTGCTGATTATGGCTGTCAAATCTAAACCAAACGTTGTGCACTCAAATCTTTTGCTGTATTTAGTTTATTTTGGCATCCGGATGATGATTCTAGCATGAAATTGCTTGGGCACCTGTTAATTTTTAAGATTTTGACACATTCAGCTCAAATGTACAATCATGCGCTAAAAACGCATTTAAAGCAATAAAAAGGTGATTATGGCTGTCAAACCTAAACCAAACGTTGTGCACTCAAATCTTTTGCTGTATTTAGTTTATTTTGGCATCCGGATGATGATTCTAGCATGAAATTGCTTGGGCACCTGTTAATTTTTAAGATTTTGACACATTCAGCTCAAATGTACACAATTGCTGATTATGGCTGTCAAATCTAAACCAAACGTTGTGCACTCAAATCTTTTGCTGTATTTAGTTTATTTTGGCATCCGGATGATGATTCTAGCATGAAATTGCTTGGGCACCTGTTAATTTTTAAGATTTTGACACATTCAGCTCAAATATACACAATTGCTGATTATGGCTGTCAAATCTAAACCAAACGTTGTGCACTCAAATCTTTTGCTGTATTTAGTTTATTTTGGCATCCGGATGATGATTCTAGCATGAAATTGCTTGGGCACCTGTTAATTTTTAAGATTTTGACACATTCAGCTCAAATGTACAATCATGCGCTAAAAACGCATTTAAAGCAATAAAAAGGTGATTATGGCTGTCAAACCTAAACCAAACGTTGTGCACTCAAATCTTTTGCTGTATTTAGTTTATTTTGGCATCCGGATGATGATTCTAGCATGAAATTGCTTGGGCACCTGTTAATTTTTAAGATTTTGACACATTCAGCTCAAATGTACACAATTGCTGATTATGGCTGTCAAATCTAAACCAAACGTTGTGCACTCAAATCTTTTGCTGTATTTAGTTTATTTTGGCATCCGGATGATGATTCTAGCATGAAATTGCTTGGGCACCTGTTAATTTTTAAGATTTTGACACATTCAGCTCAAATGTACAATCATGCGCTAAAAACGCATTTAAAGCAATAAAAAGGTGATTATGGCTGTCAAACCTAAACCAAACGTTGTGCACTCAAATCTTTTGCTGTATTTAGTTTATTTTGGCATCCGGATGATGATTCTAGCATGAAATTGCTTGGGCACCTGTTAATTTTTAAGATTTTGACACATTCAGCTCAAATGTACACAATTGCTGATTATGGCTGTCAAATCTAAACCAAACGTTGTGCACTCAAATCTTTTGCTGTATTTAGTTTATTTTGGCATCCGGATGATGATTCTAGCATGAAATTGCTTGGGCACCTGTTAATTTTTAAGATTTTGACACATTCAGCTCAAATGTACAATCATGCGCTAAAAACGCATTTAAAGCAATAAAAAGGTGATTATGGCTGTCAAACCTAAACCAAACGTTGTGCACTCAAATCTTTTGCTGTATTTAGTTTATTTTGGCATCCGGATGATGATTCTAGCATGAAATTGCTTGGGCACCTGTTAATTTTTAAGATTTTGACACATTCAGCTCAAATGTACACAATTGCTGATTATGGCTGTCAAATCTAAACCAAACGTTGTGCACTCAAATCTTTTGCTGTATTTAGTTTATTTTGGCATCCGGATGATGATTCTAGCATGAAATTGCTTGGGCACCTGTTAATTTTTAAGATTTTGACACATTCAGCTCAAATATACACAATTGCTGATTATGGCTGTCAAATCTAAACCAAACGTTGTGCACTCAAATCTTTTGCTGTATTTAGTTTATTTTGGCATCCGGATGATGATTCTAGCATGAAATTGCTTGGGCACCTGTTAATTTTTAAGATTTTGACACATTCAGCTCAAATGTACAATCATGCGCTAAAAACGCATTTAAAGCAATAAAAAGGTGATTATGGCTGTCAAACCTAAACCAAACGTTGTGCACTCAAATCTTTTGCTGTATTTAGTTTATTTTGGCATCCGGATGATGATTCTAGCATGAAATTGCTTGGGCACCTGTTAATTTTTAAGATTTTGACACATTCAGCTCAAATGTACAATCATGCGCTAAAAACGCATTTAAAGCAATAAAAAGGTGATTATGGCTGTCAAACCTAAACCAAACGTTGTGCACTCAAATCTTTTGCTGTATTTAGTTTATTTTGGCATCCGGATGATGATTCTAGCATGAAATTGCTTGGGCACCTGTTAATTTTTAAGATTTTGACACATTCACCTCAAATGTACAATCATGCGCTAAAAACGCATTTAAAGCAATAAAAAGGTGATTATGGCTGTCAAACCTAAACCAAACGTTGTGCACTCAAATCTTTTGCTGTATTTAGTTTATTTTGGCATCCGGATGATGATTCTAGCATGAAATTGCTTGGGCACCTGTTAATTTTTAAGATTTTGACACTTTCAGCTCAAATGTACACAATTGCTGATTATGGCTGTCAAATCTAAACCAAACGTTGTGCACTCAAATCTTTTGCTGTATTTTGTTTATTTTGGCATCCGGATGATGATTCTAGCATTAAATTGCTTGGGCACCTGTTAATTTTTAAGATTTTGACACATTCAGCTCAAATGTACAATCATGCGCTAAAAACGCATTTAAAGCAATAAAAAGGTGATTATGGCTGTCAAACCTAAACCAAACGTTGTGCACTCAAATCTTTTGCTGTATTTAGTTTATTTTGGCATCCGGATGATGATTCTAGCATGAAATTGCTTGGGCACCTGTTAATTTTTAAGATTTTGACACATTCAGCTCAAATGTACACAATTGCTGATTATGGCTGTCAAATCTAAACCAAACGTTGTGCACTCAAATCTTTTGCTGTATTTAGTTTATTTTGGCATCCGGATGATGATTCTAGCATGAAATTGCTTGGGCACCTGTTAATTTTTAAGATTTTGACACATTCAGCTCAAATGTACAATCATGCACTAAAAACGCATTTAAAGCAATAAAAAGGTGATTATGGCTGTCAAACCTAAACCAAACGTTGTGCACTCAAATCTTTTGCTGTATTTAGTTTATTTTGGCATCCGGATGATGATTCTAGCATGAAATTGCTTGGGCACCTGTTAATTTTTAAGATTTTGACACATTCACCTCAAATGTACAATCATGCGCTAAAAACGCATTTAAAGCAATAAAAAGGTGATTATGGCTGTCAAACCTAAACCAAACGTTGTGCACTCAAATCTTTTGCTGTATTTAGTTTATTTTGGCATCCGGATGATGATTCTAGCATGAAATTGTTGGGCACCTGTTAATTTGTAAGATTTTGACACATTCAGCTCAAATGTACACAATTGCTGATTATGGCTGTCAAATCTAAACCAAACGTTGTGCACTCAAATCTTTTGCTGTATTTAGTTTATTTTGGCATCCGGATGATGATTCTAGCATGAAATTGCTTGGGCACCTGTTAATTTTTAAGATTTTGACACATTCAGCTCAAATGTACAATCATGCGCTAAAAACGCATTTAAAGCAATAAAAAGGTGATTATGGCTGTCAAACCTAAATCAAACGTTGTGCACTCAAATCTTTTGCTGTATTTAGTTTATTTTGGCATCCGGATGATGATTCTACCATGAAATTGCTTGGGCACCTGTTAATTTTTAAGATTTTGACACATTCAGCTCAAATGTACACAATTGCTGATTATGGCTGTCAAATCTAAACCAAACGTTGTGCACTCAAATCTTTTGCTGTATTTAGTTTATTTTGGCATCCGGATGATGATTCTAGCATGAAATTGCTTGGGCACCTGTTAATTTTTAAGATTTTGACACATTCAGCTCAAATGTACAATCATGCGCTAAAAACGCATTTAAAGCAATAAAAAGGTGATTATGGCTGTCAAACCTAAACCAAACGTTGTGCACTCAAATCTTTTGCTGTATTTAGTTTATTTTGGCATCCGGATGATGATTCTAGCATGAAATTGCTTGGGCACCTGTTAATTTTTAAGATTTTGACACATTCAGCTCAAATGTACACAATTGCTGATTATGGCTGTCAAATCTAAACCAAACGTTGTGCACTCAAATCTTTTGCTGTATTTAGTTTATTTTGGCATCCGGATGATGATTCTAGCATGAAATTGCTTGGGCACCTGTTAATTTTTAAGATTTTGACACATTCAGCTCAAATGTACAATCATGCGCTAAAAACGCATTTAAAGCAATAAAAAGGTGATTATGGCTGTCAAACCTAAACCAAACGTTGTGCACTCAAATCTTTTGCTGTATTTAGTTTATTTTGGCATCCGGATGATGATTCTAGCATGAAATTGCTTGGGCACCTGTTAATTTTTAAGATTTTGACACATTCAGCTCAAATGTACACAATTGCTGATTATGGCTGTCAAATCTAAACCAAACGTTGTGCACTCAAATCTTTTGCTGTATTTAGTTTATTTTGGCATCCGGATGATGATTCTAGCATGAAATTGCTTGGGCACCTGTTAATTTTTAAGATTTTGACACATTCAGCTCAAATGTACAATCATGCGCTAAAAACGCATTTAAAGCAATAAAAAGGTGATTATGGCTGTCAAACCTAAACCAAACGTTGTGCACTCAAATCTTTTGCTGTATTTAGTTTATTTTGGCATCCGGATGATGATTCTAGCATGAAATTGCTTGGGCACCTGTTAATTTTTAAGATTTTGACACATTCAGCTCAAATGTACACAATTGCTGATTATGGCTGTCAAATCTAAACCAAACGTTGTGCACTCAAATCTTTTGCTGTATTTAGTTTATTTTGGCATCCGGATGATGATTCTAGCATGAAATTGCTTGGGCACCTGTTAATTTTTAAGATTTTGACACATTCAGCTCAAATGTACAATCATGCGCTAAAAACGCATTTAAAGCAATAAAAAGGTGATTATGGCTGTCAAACCTAAACCAAACGTTGTGCACTCAAATCTTTTGCTGTATTTAGTTTATTTTGGCATCCGGATGATGATTCTAGCATGAAATTGCTTGGGCACCTGTTAATTTTTAAGATTTTGACACATTCAGCTCAAATGTACACAATTGCTGATTATGGCTGTCAAATCTAAACCAAACGTTGTGCACTCAAATCTTTTGCTGTATTTAGTTTATTTTGGCATCCGGATGATGATTCTAGCATGAAATTGCTTGGGCACCTGTTAATTTTTAAGATTTTGACACATTCAGCTCAAATGTACAATCATGCGCTAAAAACGCATTTAAAGCAATAAAAAGGTGATTATGGCTGTCAAACCTAAACCAAACGTTGTGCACTCAAATCTTTTGCTGTATTTAGTTTATTTTGGCATCCGGATGATGATTCTAGCATGAAATTGCTTGGGCACCTGTTAATTTTTAAGATTTTGACACATTCACCTCAAATGTACAATCATGCGCTAAAAACGCATTTAAAGCAATAAAAAGGTGATTATGGCTGTCAAACCTAAACCAAACGTTGTGCACTCAAATCTTTTGCTGTATTTAGTTTATTTTGGCATCCGGATGATGATTCTAGCATGAAATTGTTGGGCACCTGTTAATTTGTAAGATTTTGACACATTCAGCTCAAATGTACACAATTGCTGATTATGGCTGTCAAATCTAAACCAAACGTTGTGCACTCAAATCTTTTGCTGTATTTAGTTTATTTTGGCATCCGGATGATGATTCTAGCATGAAATTGCTTGGGCACCTGTTAATTTTTAAGATTTTGACACATTCAGCTCAAATGTACAATCATGCGCTAAAAACGCATTTAAAGCAATAAAAAGGTGATTATGGCTGTCAAACCTAAATCAAACGTTGTGCACTCAAATCTTTTGCTGTATTTAGTTTATTTTGGCATCCGGATGATGATTCTACCATGAAATTGCTTGGGCACCTGTTAATTTTTAAGATTTTGACACATTCAGCTCAAATGTACACAATTGCTGATTATGGCTGTCAAATCTAAACCAAACGTTGTGCACTCAAATCTTTTGCTGTATTTAGTTTATTTTGGCATCCGGATGATGATTCTAGCATGAAATTGCTTGGGCACCTGTTAATTTTTAAGATTTTGACACATTCAGCTCAAATGTACAATCATGCGCTAAAAACGCATTTAAAGCAATAAAAAGGTGATTATGGCTGTCAAACCTAAACCAAACGTTGTGCACTCAAATCTTTTGCTGTATTTAGTTTATTTTGGCATCCGGATGATGATTCTAGCATGAAATTGCTTGGGCACCTGTTAATTTTTAAGATTTTGACACATTCAGCTCAAATGTACACAATTGCTGATTATGGCTGTCAAATCTAAACCAAACGTTGTGCACTCAAATCTTTTGCTGTATTTAGTTTATTTTGGCATCCGGATGATGATTCTAGCATGAAATTGCTTGGGCACCTGTTAATTTTTAAGATTTTGACACATTCAGCTCAAATGTACAATCATGCGCTAAAAACGCATTTAAAGCAATAAAAAGGTGATTATGGCTGTCAAACCTAAACCAAACGTTGTGCACTCAAATCTTTTGCTGTATTTAGTTTATTTTGGCATCCGGATGATGATTCTAGCATGAAATTGCTTGGGCACCTGTTAATTTTTAAGATTTTGACACATTCAGCTCAAATGTACAATCATGCGCAAAAACGCATTTAAAGCAATAAAAAGAAGATTATGGCTGTCAAACCTAAACCAAACGTTGTGCACTCAAATCTTTTGCTATATTTAGTTTATTTTGGCATCCGGATGATGATTCTAGCATGAAATTGCTTGGGCACCTGTTAATTTTTAAGATTTTGACACATTCAGCTCAAATGTACACAATTGCTGATTATGGCTGTCAAATCTAAACCAAACGTTGTGCACTCAAATCTTTTGCTGTATTTAGTTTATTTTGGCATCCGGATGATGATTCTAGCATGAAATTGCTTGGGCACCTGTTAATTTTTAAGATTTTGACACATTCAGCTCAAATGTACAATCATGCGCTAAAAACGCATTTAAAGCAATAAAAAGGTGATTATGGCTGTCAAACCTAAACCAAACGTTGTGCACTCAAATCTTTTGCTGTATTTAGTTTATTTTGGCATCCGGATGATGATTCTAGCATGATATTGCTTGGGCGCCTGTTAATTTTTAAGATTTTGACACATTCAGCTCAAATGTACACAATTGCTGATTATGGCTGTCAAATCTAAACCAAACGTTGTGCACTCAAATCTTTTGCTGTATTTAGTTTATTTTGGCATCCGGATGATGATTTTAGCATGAAATTGCTTGGGCACCTGTTAATTTTTAAGATTTTGACACATTCAGCTCAAATGTACAATCATGCGCTACAAACGCATTTAAAGCAATAAAAAGGTGATTATGGCTGTCAAACCTAAACCAAACGTTGTGCACTCAAATCTTTTGCTATATTTAGTTTATTTTGGCATCCGGATGATGATTCTAGCATGAAATTGCTTGGCACCTGTTAATTTTTAAGATTTTGACACATTCAGCTCAAATGTACACAATTGCTGATTATGGCTGTCAAATCTAAACCAAACGTTGTGCACTCAAACCTTTTGCTGTATTTAGCTTATTTTGGCATCCGGATGATGATTCTAGCATGAAATTGCTTGGGCACCTGTTAATTTTTAAGATTTTGACACATTCAGCTCAATTGTACAATCATGCGCTAAAAACGCATTTCAAGCAATAAAAAGGTGATTATGGCTGTCAAACCTAAACCAAACGTTGTGCACTCAAATCTTTTGCTGTATTTAGTTTATTTTGGCATCCGGATGATGATTCTAGCATGAAATTGCTTGGGCACCTGTTAATTTTTAAGATTTTGACACATTCAGCTCAAATGTACACAATTGCTGATTATGGCTGTCAAATCTAAACCAAACGTTGTGCACTCAAATCTTTTGCTGTATTTAGTTTATTTTGGCATCCGGATGATGATTCTAGCATGAAATTGCTTGGGCACCTGTTAATTTTTAAGATTTTGACACATTCAGCTCAAATGTACAATCATGCGCTAAAAACGCATTTAAAGCAATAAAAAGGTGATTATGGCTGTCAAACCTAAACCAAACGTTGTGCACTCAAATCTTTTGCTGTATTTAGTTTATTTTGGCATCCGGATGATGATTCTAGCATGAAATTGCTTGGGCACCTGTTAATTTTTAAGATTTTGACACATTCAGCTCAAATGTACACAATTGCTGATTATGGCTGTCAAATCTAAACCAAACGTTGTGCACTCAAATCTTTTGCTGTATTTAGTTTATTTTGGCATCCGGATGATGATTCTAGCATGAAATTGCTTGGGCACCTGTTAATTTTTAAGATTTTGACACATTCAGCTCAAATGTACAATCATGCGCTAAAAACGCATTTAAAGCAATAAAAAGGTGATTATGGCTGTCAAACCTAAACCAAACGTTGTGCACTCAAATCTTTTGCTGTATTTAGTTTATTTTGGCATCCGGATGATGATTCTAGCATGAAATTGCTTGGGCACCTGTTAATTTTTAAGATTTTGACACATTCAGCTCAAATGTACACAATTGCTGATTATGGCTGTCAAATCTAAACCAAACGTTGTGCACTCAAATCTTTTGCTGTATTTAGTTTATTTTGGCATCCGGATGATGATTCTAGCATGAAATTGCTTGGGCACCTGTTAATTTTTAAGATTTTGACACATTCAGCTCAAATGTACAATCATGCGCTAAAAACGCATTTAAAGCAATAAAAAGGTGATTATGGCTGTCAAACCTAAACCAAACGTTGTGCACTCAAATCTTTTGCTGTATTTAGTTTATTTTGGCATCCGGATGATGATTCTAGCATGAAATTGCTTGGGCACCTGTTAATTTTTAAGATTTTGACACATTCAGCTCAAATGTACAATCATGCGCAAAAACGCATTTAAAGCAATAAAAAGAAGATTATGGCTGTCAAACCTAAACCAAACGTTGTGCACTCAAATCTTTTGCTATATTTAGTTTATTTTGGCATCCGGATGATGATTCTAGCATGAAATTGCTTGGGCACCTGTTAATTTTTAAGATTTTGACACATTCAGCTCAAATGTACACAATTGCTGATTATGGCTGTCAAATCTAAACCAAACGTTGTGCACTCAAATCTTTTGCTGTATTTAGTTTATTTTGGCATCCGGATGATGATTCTAGCATGAAATTGCTTGGGCACCTGTTAATTTTTAAGATTTTGACACATTCAGCTCAAATGTACAATCATGCGCTAAAAACGCATTTAAAGCAATAAAAAGGTGATTATGGCTGTCAAACCTAAACCAAACGTTGTGCACTCAAATCTTTTGCTGTATTTAGTTTATTTTGGCATCCGGATGATGATTCTAGCATGATATTGCTTGGGCGCCTGTTAATTTTTAAGATTTTGACACATTCAGCTCAAATGTACACAATTGCTGATTATGGCTGTCAAATCTAAACCAAACGTTGTGCACTCAAATCTTTTGCTGTATTTAGTTTATTTTGGCATCCGGATGATGATTTTAGCATGAAATTGCTTGGGCACCTGTTAATTTTTAAGATTTTGACACATTCAGCTCAAATGTACAATCATGCGCTACAAACGCATTTAAAGCAATAAAAAGGTGATTATGGCTGTCAAACCTAAACCAAACGTTGTGCACTCAAATCTTTTGCTATATTTAGTTTATTTTGGCATCCGGATGATGATTCTAGCATGAAATTGCTTGGCACCTGTTAATTTTTAAGATTTTGACACATTCAGCTCAAATGTACACAATTGCTGATTATGGCTGTCAAATCTAAACCAAACGTTGTGCACTCAAACCTTTTGCTGTATTTAGCTTATTTTGGCATCCGGATGATGATTCTAGCATGAAATTGCTTGGGCACCTGTTAATTTTTAAGATTTTGACACATTCAGCTCAATTGTACAATCATGCGCTAAAAACGCATTTCAAGCAATAAAAAGGTGATTATGGCTGTCAAACCTAAACCAAACGTTGTGCACTCAAATCTTTTGCTGTATTTAGTTTATTTTGGCATCCGGATGATGATTCTAGCATGAAATTGCTTGGGCACCTGTTAATTTTTAAGATTTTGACACATTCAGCTCAAATGTACACAATTGCTGATTATGGCTGTCAAATCTAAACCAAACGTTGTGCACTCAAATCTTTTGCTGTATTTAGTTTATTTTGGCATCCGGATGATGATTCTAGCATGAAATTGCTTGGGCACCTGTTAATTTTTAAGATTTTGACACATTCAGCTCAAATGTACAATCATGCGCTAAAAACGCATTTAAAGCAATAAAAAGGTGATTATGGCTGTCAAACCTAAACCAAACGTTGTGCACTCAAATCTTTTGCTGTATTTAGTTTATTTTGGCATCCGGATGATGATTCTAGCATGAAATTGCTTGGGCACCTGTTAATTTTTAAGATTTTGACACATTCAGCTCAAATGTACACAATTGCTGATTATGGCTGTCAAATCTAAACCAAACGTTGTGCACTCAAATCTTTTGCTGTATTTAGTTTATTTTGGCATCCGGATGATGATTCTAGCATGAAATTGCTTGGGCACCTGTTAATTTTTAAGATTTTGACACATTCAGCTCAAATGTACAATCATGCGCTAAAAACGCATTTAAAGCAATAAAAAGGTGATTATGGCTGTCAAACCTAAACCAAACGTTGTGCACTCAAATCTTTTGCTGTATTTAGTTTATTTTGGCATCCGGATGATGATTCTAGCATGAAATTGCTTGGGCACCTGTTAATTTTTAAGATTTTGACACATTCAGCTCAAATGTACACAATTGCTGATTATGGCTGTCAAATCTAAACCAAACGTTGTGCACTCAAATCTTTTGCTGTATTTAGTTTATTTTGGCATCCGGATGATGATTCTAGCATGAAATTGCTTGGGCACCTGTTAATTTTTAAGATTTTGACACATTCAGCTCAAATATACACAATTGCTGATTATGGCTGTCAAATCTAAACCAAACGTTGTGCACTCAAATCTTTTGCTGTATTTAGTTTATTTTGGCATCCGGATGATGATTCTAGCATGAAATTGCTTGGGCACCTGTTAATTTTTAAGATTTTGACACATTCAGCTCAAATGTACAATCATGCGCTAAAAACGCATTTAAAGCAATAAAAAGGTGATTATGGCTGTCAAACCTAAACCAAACGTTGTGCACTCAAATCTTTTGCTGTATTTAGTTTATTTTGGCATCCGGATGATGATTCTAGCATGAAATTGCTTGGGCACCTGTTAATTTTTAAGATTTTGACACATTCAGCTCAAATGTACAATCATGCGCTAAAAACGCATTTAAAGCAATAAAAAGGTGATTATGGCTGTCAAACCTAAACCAAACGTTGTGCACTCAAATCTTTTGCTGTATTTAGTTTATTTTGGCATCCGGATGATGATTCTAGCATGAAATTGCTTGGGCACCTGTTAATTTTTAAGATTTTGACACATTCACCTCAAATGTACAATCATGCGCTAAAAACGCATTTAAAGCAATAAAAAGGTGATTATGGCTGTCAAACCTAAACCAAACGTTGTGCACTCAAATCTTTTGCTGTATTTAGTTTATTTTGGCATCCGGATGATGATTCTAGCATGAAATTGTTGGGCACCTGTTAATTTGTAAGATTTTGACACATTCAGCTCAAATGTACACAATTGCTGATTATGGCTGTCAAATCTAAACCAAACGTTGTGCACTCAAATCTTTTGCTGTATTTAGTTTATTTTGGCATCCGGATGATGATTCTAGCATGAAATTGCTTGGGCACCTGTTAATTTTTAAGATTTTGACACATTCAGCTCAAATGTACAATCATGCGCTAAAAACGCATTTAAAGCAATAAAAAGGTGATTATGGCTGTCAAACCTAAATCAAACGTTGTGCACTCAAATCTTTTGCTGTATTTAGTTTATTTTGGCATCCGGATGATGATTCTACCATGAAATTGCTTGGGCACCTGTTAATTTTTAAGATTTTGACACATTCAGCTCAAATGTACACAATTGCTGATTATGGCTGTCAAATCTAAACCAAACGTTGTGCACTCAAATCTTTTGCTGTATTTAGTTTATTTTGGCATCCGGATGATGATTCTAGCATGAAATTGCTTGGGCACCTGTTAATTTTTAAGATTTTGACACATTCAGCTCAAATGTACAATCATGCGCTAAAAACGCATTTAAAGCAATAAAAAGGTGATTATGGCTGTCAAACCTAAACCAAACGTTGTGCACTCAAATCTTTTGCTGTATTTAGTTTATTTTGGCATCCGGATGATGATTCTAGCATGAAATTGCTTGGGCACCTGTTAATTTTTAAGATTTTGACACATTCAGCTCAAATGTACACAATTGCTGATTATGGCTGTCAAATCTAAACCAAACGTTGTGCACTCAAATCTTTTGCTGTATTTAGTTTATTTTGGCATCCGGATGATGATTCTAGCATGAAATTGCTTGGGCACCTGTTAATTTTTAAGATTTTGACACATTCAGCTCAAATGTACAATCATGCGCTAAAAACGCATTTAAAGCAATAAAAAGGTGATTATGGCTGTCAAACCTAAACCAAACGTTGTGCACTCAAATCTTTTGCTGTATTTAGTTTATTTTGGCATCCGGATGATGATTCTAGCATGAAATTGCTTGGGCACCTGTTAATTTTTAAGATTTTGACACATTCAGCTCAAATGTACACAATTGCTGATTATGGCTGTCAAATCTAAACCAAACGTTGTGCACTCAAATCTTTTGCTGTATTTAGTTTATTTTGGCATCCGGATGATGATTCTAGCATGAAATTGCTTGGGCACCTGTTAATTTTTAAGATTTTGACACATTCAGCTCAAATGTACAATCATGCGCTAAAAACGCATTTAAAGCAATAAAAAGGTGATTATGGCTGTCAAACCTAAACCAAACGTTGTGCACTCAAATCTTTTGCTGTATTTAGTTTATTTTGGCATCCGGATGATGATTCTAGCATGAAATTGCTTGGGCACCTGTTAATTTTTAAGATTTTGACACATTCAGCTCAAATGTACACAATTGCTGATTATGGCTGTCAAATCTAAACCAAACGTTGTGCACTCAAATCTTTTGCTGTATTTAGTTTATTTTGGCATCCGGATGATGATTCTAGCATGAAATTGCTTGGGCACCTGTTAATTTTTAAGATTTTGACACATTCAGCTCAAATGTACAATCATGCGCTAAAAACGCATTTAAAGCAATAAAAAGGTGATTATGGCTGTCAAACCTAAACCAAACGTTGTGCACTCAAATCTTTTGCTGTATTTAGTTTATTTTGGCATCCGGATGATGATTCTAGCATGAAATTGCTTGGGCACCTGTTAATTTTTAAGATTTTGACACATTCAGCTCAAATGTACACAATTGCTGATTATGGCTGTCAAATCTAAACCAAACGTTGTGCACTCAAATCTTTTGCTGTATTTAGTTTATTTTGGCATCCGGATGATGATTCTAGCATGAAATTGCTTGGGCACCTGTTAATTTTTAAGATTTTGACACATTCAGCTCAAATGTACAATCATGCGCTAAAAACGCATTTAAAGCAATAAAAAGGTGATTATGGCTGTCAAACCTAAACCAAACGTTGTGCACTCAAATCTTTTGCTGTATTTAGTTTATTTTGGCATCCGGATGATGATTCTAGCATGAAATTGCTTGGGCACCTGTTAATTTTTAAGATTTTGACACATTCAGCTCAAATGTACACAATTGCTGATTATGGCTGTCAAATCTAAACCAAACGTTGTGCACTCAAATCTTTTGCTGTATTTAGTTTATTTTGGCATCCGGATGATGATTCTAGCATGAAATTGCTTGGGCACCTGTTAATTTTTAAGATTTTGACACATTCAGCTCAAATATACACAATTGCTGATTATGGCTGTCAAATCTAAACCAAACGTTGTGCACTCAAATCTTTTGCTGTATTTAGTTTATTTTGGCATCCGGATGATGATTCTAGCATGAAATTGCTTGGGCACCTGTTAATTTTTAAGATTTTGACACATTCAGCTCAAATGTACAATCATGCGCTAAAAACGCATTTAAAGCAATAAAAAGGTGATTATGGCTGTCAAACCTAAACCAAACGTTGTGCACTCAAATCTTTTGCTGTATTTAGTTTATTTTGGCATCCGGATGATGATTCTAGCATGAAATTGCTTGGGCACCTGTTAATTTTTAAGATTTTGACACATTCAGCTCAAATGTACAATCATGCGCTAAAAACGCATTTAAAGCAATAAAAGGTGATTATGGCTGTCAAACCTAAACCAAACGTTGTGCACTCAAATCTTTTGCTGTATTTAGTTTATTTTGGCATCCGGATGATGATTCTAGCATGAAATTGCTTGGGCACCTGTTAATTTTTAAGATTTTGACACATTCACCTCAAATGTACAATCATGCGCTAAAAACGCATTTAAAGCAATAAAAAGGTGATTATGGCTGTCAAACCTAAACCAAACGTTGTGCACTCAAATCTTTTGCTGTATTTAGTTTATTTTGGCATCCGGATGATGATTCTAGCATGAAATTGCTTGGGCACCTGTTAATTTTTAAGATTTTGACACTTTCAGCTCAAATGTACACAATTGCTGATTATGGCTGTCAAATCTAAACCAAACGTTGTGCACTCAAATCTTTTGCTGTATTTTGTTTATTTTGGCATCCGGATGATGATTCTAGCATTAAATTGCTTGGGCACCTGTTAATTTTTAAGATTTTGACACATTCAGCTCAAATGTACAATCATGCGCTAAAAACGCATTTAAAGCAATAAAAAGGTGATTATGGCTGTCAAACCTAAACCAAACGTTGTGCACTCAAATCTTTTGCTGTATTTAGTTTATTTTGGCATCCGGATGATGATTCTAGCATGAAATTGCTTGGGCACCTGTTAATTTTTAAGATTTTGACACATTCAGCTCAAATGTACACAATTGCTGATTATGGCTGTCAAATCTAAACCAAACGTTGTGCACTCAAATCTTTTGCTGTATTTAGTTTATTTTGGCATCCGGATGATGATTCTAGCATGAAATTGCTTGGGCACCTGTTAATTTTTAAGATTTTGACACATTCAGCTCAAATGTACAATCATGCACTAAAAACGCATTTAAAGCAATAAAAAGGTGATTATGGCTGTCAAACCTAAACCAAACGTTGTGCACTCAAATCTTTTGCTGTATTTAGTTTATTTTGGCATCCGGATGATGATTCTAGCATGAAATTGCTTGGGCACCTGTTAATTTTTAAGATTTTGACACATTCACCTCAAATGTACAATCATGCGCTAAAAACGCATTTAAAGCAATAAAAAGGTGATTATGGCTGTCAAACCTAAACCAAACGTTGTGCACTCAAATCTTTTGCTGTATTTAGTTTATTTTGGCATCCGGATGATGATTCTAGCATGAAATTGTTGGGCACCTGTTAATTTGTAAGATTTTGACACATTCAGCTCAAATGTACACAATTGCTGATTATGGCTGTCAAATCTAAACCAAACGTTGTGCACTCAAATCTTTTGCTGTATTTAGTTTATTTTGGCATCCGGATGATGATTCTAGCATGAAATTGCTTGGGCACCTGTTAATTTTTAAGATTTTGACACATTCAGCTCAAATGTACAATCATGCGCTAAAAACGCATTTAAAGCAATAAAAAGGTGATTATGGCTGTCAAACCTAAATCAAACGTTGTGCACTCAAATCTTTTGCTGTATTTAGTTTATTTTGGCATCCGGATGATGATTCTACCATGAAATTGCTTGGGCACCTGTTAATTTTTAAGATTTTGACACATTCAGCTCAAATGTACACAATTGCTGATTATGGCTGTCAAATCTAAACCAAACGTTGTGCACTCAAATCTTTTGCTGTATTTTGTTTATTTTGGCATCCGGATGATGATTCTAGCATTAAATTGCTTGGGCACCTGTTAATTTTTAAGATTTTGACACATTCAGCTCAAATGTACAATCATGCGCTAAAAACGCATTTAAAGCAATAAAAAGGTGATTATGGCTGTCAAACCTAAACCAAACGTTGTGCACTCAAATCTTTTGCTGTATTTAGTTTATTTTGGCATCCGGATGATGATTCTAGCATGAAATTGCTTGGGCACCTGTTAATTTTTAAGATTTTGACACATTCAGCTCAAATGTACACAATTGCTGATTATGGCTGTCAAATCTAAACCAAACGTTGTGCACTCAAATCTTTTGCTGTATTTAGTTTATTTTGGCATCCGGATGATGATTCTAGCATGAAATTGCTTGGGCACCTGTTAATTTTTAAGATTTTGACACATTCAGCTCAAATGTACAATCATGCACTAAAAACGCATTTAAAGCAATAAAAAGGTGATTATGGCTGTCAAACCTAAACCAAACGTTGTGCACTCAAATCTTTTGCTGTATTTAGTTTATTTTGGCATCCGGATGATGATTCTAGCATGAAATTGCTTGGGCACCTGTTAATTTTTAAGATTTTGACACATTCACCTCAAATGTACAATCATGCGCTAAAAACGCATTTAAAGCAATAAAAAGGTGATTATGGCTGTCAAACCTAAACCAAACGTTGTGCACTCAAATCTTTTGCTGTATTTAGTTTATTTTGGCATCCGGATGATGATTCTAGCATGAAATTGTTGGGCACCTGTTAATTTGTAAGATTTTGACACATTCAGCTCAAATGTACACAATTGCTGATTATGGCTGTCAAATCTAAACCAAACGTTGTGCACTCAAATCTTTTGCTGTATTTAGTTTATTTTGGCATCCGGATGATGATTCTAGCATGAAATTGCTTGGGCACCTGTTAATTTTTAAGATTTTGACACATTCAGCTCAAATGTACAATCATGCGCTAAAAACGCATTTAAAGCAATAAAAAGGTGATTATGGCTGTCAAACCTAAACCAAACGTTGTGCACTCAAATCTTTTGCTGTATTTAGTTTATTTTGGCATCCGGATGATGATTCTAGCATGAAATTGCTTGGGCACCTGTTAATTTTTAAGATTTTGACACATTCACCTCAAATGTACAATCATGCGCTAAAAACGCATTTAAAGCAATAAAAAGGTGATTATGGCTGTCAAACCTAAACCAAACGTTGTGCACTCAAATCTTTTGCTGTATTTAGTTTATTTTGGCATCCGGATGATGATTCTAGCATGAAATTGCTTGGGCACCTGTTAATTTTTAAGATTTTGACACTTTCAGCTCAAATGTACACAATTGCTGATTATGGCTGTCAAATCTAAACCAAACGTTGTGCACTCAAATCTTTTGCTGTATTTTGTTTATTTTGGCATCCGGATGATGATTCTAGCATTAAATTGCTTGGGCACCTGTTAATTTTTAAGATTTTGACACATTCAGCTCAAATGTACAATCATGCGCTAAAAACGCATTTAAAGCAATAAAAAGGTGATTATGGCTGTCAAACCTAAACCAAACGTTGTGCACTCAAATCTTTTGCTGTATTTAGTTTATTTTGGCATCCGGATGATGATTCTAGCATGAAATTGCTTGGGCACCTGTTAATTTTTAAGATTTTGACACATTCAGCTCAAATGTACACAATTGCTGATTATGGCTGTCAAATCTAAACCAAACGTTGTGCACTCAAATCTTTTGCTGTATTTAGTTTATTTTGGCATCCGGATGATGATTCTAGCATGAAATTGCTTGGGCACCTGTTAATTTTTAAGATTTTGACACATTCAGCTCAAATGTACAATCATGCACTAAAAACGCATTTAAAGCAATAAAAAGGTGATTATGGCTGTCAAACCTAAACCAAACGTTGTGCACTCAAATCTTTTGCTGTATTTAGTTTATTTTGGCATCCGGATGATGATTCTAGCATGAAATTGCTTGGGCACCTGTTAATTTTTAAGATTTTGACACATTCACCTCAAATGTACAATCATGCGCTAAAAACGCATTTAAAGCAATAAAAAGGTGATTATGGCTGTCAAACCTAAACCAAACGTTGTGCACTCAAATCTTTTGCTGTATTTAGTTTATTTTGGCATCCGGATGATGATTCTAGCATGAAATTGTTGGGCACCTGTTAATTTGTAAGATTTTGACACATTCAGCTCAAATGTACACAATTGCTGATTATGGCTGTCAAATCTAAACCAAACGTTGTGCACTCAAATCTTTTGCTGTATTTAGTTTATTTTGGCATCCGGATGATGATTCTAGCATGAAATTGCTTGGGCACCTGTTAATTTTTAAGATTTTGACACATTCAGCTCAAATGTACAATCATGCGCTAAAAACGCATTTAAAGCAATAAAAAGGTGATTATGGCTGTCAAACCTAAATCAAACGTTGTGCACTCAAATCTTTTGCTGTATTTAGTTTATTTTGGCATCCGGATGATGATTCTAGCATGAAATTGCTTGGGCACCTGTTAATTTTTAAGATTTTGACACATTCAGCTCAAATGTACACAATTGCTGATTATGGCTGTCAAATCTAAACCAAACGTTGTGCACTCAAATCTTTTGCTGTATTTAGTTTATTTTGGCATCCGGATGATGATTCTAGCATGAAATTGCTTGGGCACCTGTTAATTTTTAAGATTTTGACACATTCAGCTCAAATGTACAATCATGCACTAAAAACGCATTTAAAGCAATAAAAAGGTGATTATGGCTGTCAAACCTAAACCAAACGTTGTGCACTCAAATCTTTTGCTGTATTTAGTTTATTTTGGCATCCGGATGATGATTCTAGCATGAAATTGCTTGGGCACCTGTTAATTTTTAAGATTTTGACACATTCACCTCAAATGTACAATCATGCGCTAAAAACGCATTTAAAGCAATAAAAAGGTGATTATGGCTGTCAAACCTAAACCAAACGTTGTGCACTCAAATCTTTTGCTGTATTTAGTTTATTTTGGCATCCGGATGATGATTCTAGCATGAAATTGTTGGGCACCTGTTAATTTGTAAGATTTTGACACATTCAGCTCAAATGTACACAATTGCTGATTATGGCTGTCAAATCTAAACCAAACGTTGTGCACTCAAATCTTTTGCTGTATTTAGTTTATTTTGGCATCCGGATGATGATTCTAGCATGAAATTGCTTGGGCACCTGTTAATTTTTAAGATTTTGACACATTCAGCTCAAATGTACAATCATGCGCTAAAAACGCATTTAAAGCAATAAAAAGGTGATTATGGCTGTCAAACCTAAATCAAACGTTGTGCACTCAAATCTTTTGCTGTATTTAGTTTATTTTGGCATCCGGATGATGATTCTACCATGAAATTGCTTGGGCACCTGTTAATTTTTAAGATTTTGACACATTCAGCTCAAATGTACACAATTGCTGATTATGGCTGTCAAATCTAAACCAAACGTTGTGCACTCAAATCTTTTGCTGTATTTAGTTTATTTTGGCATCCGGATGATGATTCTAGCATGAAATTGCTTGGGCACCTGTTAATTTTTAAGATTTTGACACATTCAGCTCAAATGTACAATCATGCGCTAAAAACGCATTTAAAGCAATAAAAAGGTGATTATGGCTGTCAAACCTAAACCAAACGTTGTGCACTCAAATCTTTTGCTGTATTTAGTTTATTTTGGCATCCGGATGATGATTCTAGCATGAAATTGCTTGGGCACCTGTTAATTTTTAAGATTTTGACACATTCAGCTCAAATGTACACAATTGCTGATTATGGCTGTCAAATCTAAACCAAACGTTGTGCACTCAAATCTTTTGCTGTATTTAGTTTATTTTGGCATCCGGATGATGATTCTAGCATGAAATTGCTTGGGCACCTGTTAATTTTTAAGATTTTGACACATTCAGCTCAAATGTACAATCATGCGCTAAAAACGCATTTAAAGCAATAAAAAGGTGATTATGGCTGTCAAACCTAAACCAAACGTTGTGCACTCAAATCATTTGCTGTATTTAGTTTATTTTGGCATCCGGATGATGATTCTAGCATGAAATTGCTTGGGCACCTGTTAATTTTTAAGATTTTGACACATTCAGCTCAAATGTACACAATTGCTGATTATGGCTGTCAAATCTAAACCAAACGTTGTGCACTCAAATCTTTTGCTGTATTTAGTTTATTTTGGCATCCGGATGATGATTCTAGCATGAAATTGCTTGGGCACCTGTTAATTTTTAAGATTTTGACACATTCAGCTCAAATGTACAATCATGCGCTAAAAACGCATTTAAAGCAATAAAAAGGTGATTATGGCTGTCAAACCTAAACCAAACGTTGTGCACTCAAATCTTTTGCTGTATTTAGTTTATTTTGGCATCCGGATGATGATTCTAGCATGAAATTGCTTGGGCACCTGTTAATTTTTAAGATTTTGACACATTCAGCTCAAATGTACACAATTGCTGATTATGGCTGTCAAATCTAAACCAAACGTTGTGCACTCAAATCTTTTGCTGTATTTAGTTTATTTTGGCATCCGGATGATGATTCTAGCATGAAATTGCTTGGGCACCTGTTAATTTTTAAGATTTTGACACATTCAGCTCAAATGTACAATCATGCGCTAAAAACGCATTTAAAGCAATAAAAAGGTGATTATGGCTGTCAAACCTAAACCAAACGTTGTGCACTCAAATCTTTTGCTGTATTTAGTTTATTTTGGCATCCGGATGATGATTCTAGCATGAAATTGCTTGGGCACCTGTTAATTTTTAAGATTTTGACACATTCAGCTCAAATGTACACAATTGCTGATTATGGCTGTCAAATCTAAACCAAACGTTGTGCACTCAAATCTTTTGCTGTATTTAGTTTATTTTGGCATCCGGATGATGATTCTAGCATGAAATTGCTTGGGCACCTGTTAATTTTTAAGATTTTGACACATTCAGCTCAAATATACACAATTGCTGATTATGGCTGTCAAATCTAAACCAAACGTTGTGCACTCAAATCTTTTGCTGTATTTAGTTCATTTTGGCATCCGGATGATGATTCTAGCATGAAATTGCTTGGGCACCTGTTAATTTTTAAGATTTTGACACATTCAGCTCAAATGTACAATCATGCGCTAAAAACGCATTTAAAGCAATAAAAAGGTGATTATGGCTGTCAAACCTAAACCAAACGTTGTGCACTCAAATCTTTTGCTGTATTTAGTTTATTTTGGCATCCGGATGATGATTCTAGCATGAAATTGCTTGGGCACCTGTTAATTTTTAAGATTTTGACACATTCAGCTCAAATGTACACAATTGCTGATTATGGCTGTCAAATCTAAACCAAACGTTGTGCACTCAAATCTTTTGCTGTATTTAGTTTATTTTGGCATCCGGATGATGATTCTAGCATGAAATTGCTTGGGCACCTGTTAATTTTTAAGATTTTGACACATTCAGCTCAAATGTACAATCATGCGCTAAAAACGCATTTAAAGCAATAAAAAGGTGATTATGGCTGTCAAACCTAAACCAAACGTTGTGCACTCAAATCTTTTGCTGTATTTAGTTTATTTTGGCATCCGGATGATGATTCTAGCATGAAATTGCTTGGGCACCTGTTAATTTTTAAGATTTTGACACATTCAGCTCAAATGTACACAATTGCTGATTATGGCTGTCAAATCTAAACCAAACGTTGTGCACTCAAATCTTTTGCTGTATTTAGTTTATTTTGGCATCCGGATGATGATTCTAGCATGAAATTGCTTGGGCACCTGTTAATTTTTAAGATTTTGACACATTCAGCTCAAATGTACAATCATGCGCTAAAAACGCATTTAAAGCAATAAAAAGGTGATTATGGCTGTCAAACCTAAACCAAACGTTGTGCACTCAAATCTTTTGCTGTATTTAGTTTATTTTGGCATCCGGATGATGATTCTAGCATGAAATTGCTTGGGCACCTGTTAATTTTTAAGATTTTGACACATTCAGCTCAAATGTACACAATTGCTGATTATGGCTGTCAAATCTAAACCAAACGTTGTGCACTCAAATCTTTTGCTGTATTTAGTTTATTTTGGCATCCGGATGATGATTCTAGCATGAAATTGCTTGGGCACCTGTTAATTTTTAAGATTTTGACACATTCAGCTCAAATATACACAATTGCTGATTATGGCTGTCAAATCTAAACCAAACGTTGTGCACTCAAATCTTTTGCTGTATTTAGTTTATTTTGGCATCCGGATGATGATTCTAGCATGAAATTGCTTGGGCACCTGTTAATTTTTAAGATTTTGACACATTCAGCTCAAATGTACAATCATGCGCTAAAAACGCATTTAAAGCAATAAAAAGGTGATTATGGCTGTCAAACCTAAACCAAACGTTGTGCACTCAAATCTTTTGCTGTATTTAGTTTATTTTGGCATCCGGATGATGATTCTAGCATGAAATTGCTTGGGCACCTGTTAATTTTTAAGATTTTGACACATTCAGCTCAAATGTACAATCATGCGCTAAAAACGCATTTAAAGCAATAAAAAGGTGATTATGGCTGTCAAACCTAAACCAAACGTTGTGCACTCAAATCTTTTGCTGTATTTAGTTTATTTTGGCATCCGGATGATGATTCTAGCATGAAATTGCTTGGGCACCTGTTAATTTTTAAGATTTTGACACATTCACCTCAAATGTACAATCATGCGCTAAAAACGCATTTAAAGCAATAAAAAGGTGATTATGGCTGTCAAACCTAAACCAAACGTTGTGCACTCAAATCTTTTGCTGTATTTAGTTTATTTTGGCATCCGGATGATGATTCTAGCATGAAATTGCTTGGGCACCTGTTAATTTTTAAGATTTTGACACTTTCAGCTCAAATGTACACAATTGCTGATTATGGCTGTCAAATCTAAACCAAACGTTGTGCACTCAAATCTTTTGCTGTATTTTGTTTATTTTGGCATCCGGATGATGATTCTAGCATTAAATTGCTTGGGCACCTGTTAATTTTTAAGATTTTGACACATTCAGCTCAAATGTACAATCATGCGCTAAAAACGCATTTAAAGCAATAAAAAGGTGATTATGGCTGTCAAACCTAAACCAAACGTTGTGCACTCAAATCTTTTGCTGTATTTAGTTTATTTTGGCATCCGGATGATGATTCTAGCATGAAATTGCTTGGGCACCTGTTAATTTTTAAGATTTTGACACATTCAGCTCAAATGTACACAATTGCTGATTATGGCTGTCAAATCTAAACCAAACGTTGTGCACTCAAATCTTTTGCTGTATTTAGTTTATTTTGGCATCCGGATGATGATTCTAGCATGAAATTGCTTGGGCACCTGTTAATTTTTAAGATTTTGACACATTCAGCTCAAATGTACAATCATGCACTAAAAACGCATTTAAAGCAATAAAAAGGTGATTATGGCTGTCAAACCTAAACCAAACGTTGTGCACTCAAATCTTTTGCTGTATTTAGTTTATTTTGGCATCCGGATGATGATTCTAGCATGAAATTGCTTGGGCACCTGTTAATTTTTAAGATTTTGACACATTCACCTCAAATGTACAATCATGCGCTAAAAACGCATTTAAAGCAATAAAAAGGTGATTATGGCTGTCAAACCTAAACCAAACGTTGTGCACTCAAATCTTTTGCTGTATTTAGTTTATTTTGGCATCCGGATGATGATTCTAGCATGAAATTGTTGGGCACCTGTTAATTTGTAAGATTTTGACACATTCAGCTCAAATGTACACAATTGCTGATTATGGCTGTCAAATCTAAACCAAACGTTGTGCACTCAAATCTTTTGCTGTATTTAGTTTATTTTGGCATCCGGATGATGATTCTAGCATGAAATTGCTTGGGCACCTGTTAATTTTTAAGATTTTGACACATTCAGCTCAAATGTACAATCATGCGCTAAAAACGCATTTAAAGCAATAAAAAGGTGATTATGGCTGTCAAACCTAAATCAAACGTTGTGCACTCAAATCTTTTGCTGTATTTAGTTTATTTTGGCATCCGGATGATGATTCTACCATGAAATTGCTTGGGCACCTGTTAATTTTTAAGATTTTGACACATTCAGCTCAAATGTACACAATTGCTGATTATGGCTGTCAAATCTAAACCAAACGTTGTGCACTCAAATCTTTTGCTGTATTTAGTTTATTTTGGCATCCGGATGATGATTCTAGCATGAAATTGCTTGGGCACCTGTTAATTTTTAAGATTTTGACACATTCAGCTCAAATGTACAATCATGCGCTAAAAACGCATTTAAAGCAATAAAAAGGTGATTATGGCTGTCAAACCTAAACCAAACGTTGTGCACTCAAATCTTTTGCTGTATTTAGTTTATTTTGGCATCCGGATGATGATTCTAGCATGAAATTGCTTGGGCACCTGTTAATTTTTAAGATTTTGACACATTCAGCTCAAATGTACACAATTGCTGATTATGGCTGTCAAATCTAAACCAAACGTTGTGCACTCAAATCTTTTGCTGTATTTAGTTTATTTTGGCATCCGGATGATGATTCTAGCATGAAATTGCTTGGGCACCTGTTAATTTTTAAGATTTTGACACATTCAGCTCAAATGTACAATCATGCGCTAAAAACGCATTTAAAGCAATAAAAAGGTGATTATGGCTGTCAAACCTAAACCAAACGTTGTGCACTCAAATCTTTTGCTGTATTTAGTTTATTTTGGCATCCGGATGATGATTCTAGCATGAAATTGCTTGGGCACCTGTTAATTTTTAAGATTTTGACACATTCAGCTCAAATGTACACAATTGCTGATTATGGCTGTCAAATCTAAACCAAACGTTGTGCACTCAAATCTTTTGCTGTATTTAGTTTATTTTGGCATCCGGATGATGATTCTAGCATGAAATTGCTTGGGCACCTGTTAATTTTTAAGATTTTGACACATTCAGCTCAAATGTACAATCATGCGCTAAAAACGCATTTAAAGCAATAAAAAGGTGATTATGGCTGTCAAACCTAAACCAAACGTTGTGCACTCAAATCTTTTGCTGTATTTAGTTTATTTTGGCATCCGGATGATGATTCTAGCATGAAATTGCTTGGGCACCTGTTAATTTTTAAGATTTTGACACATTCAGCTCAAATGTACACAATTGCTGATTATGGCTGTCAAATCTAAACCAAACGTTGTGCACTCAAATCTTTTGCTGTATTTAGTTTATTTTGGCATCCGGATGATGATTCTAGCATGAAATTGCTTGGGCACCTGTTAATTTTTAAGATTTTGACACATTCAGCTCAAATGTACAATCATGCGCTAAAAACGCATTTAAAGCAATAAAAAGGTGATTATGGCTGTCAAACCTAAACCAAACGTTGTGCACTCAAATCTTTTGCTGTATTTAGTTTATTTTGGCATCCGGATGATGATTCTAGCATGAAATTGCTTGGGCACCTGTTAATTTTTAAGATTTTGACACATTCAGCTCAAATGTACACAATTGCTGATTATGGCTGTCAAATCTAAACCAAACGTTGTGCACTCAAATCTTTTGCTGTATTTAGTTTATTTTGGCATCCGGATGATGATTCTAGCATGAAATTGCTTGGGCACCTGTTAATTTTTAAGATTTTGACACATTCAGCTCAAATATACACAATTGCTGATTATGGCTGTCAAATCTAAACCAAACGTTGTGCACTCAAATCTTTTGCTGTATTTAGTTTATTTTGGCATCCGGATGATGATTCTAGCATGAAATTGCTTGGGCACCTGTTAA
Source organism: Festucalex cinctus (assembly GCF_051991245.1). Lineage (NCBI taxonomy): Eukaryota > Metazoa > Chordata > Actinopteri > Syngnathiformes > Syngnathidae > Festucalex > Festucalex cinctus. The sequence continues at coordinate 73,193 of NW_027520321.1, forward strand.
TTTTTAAGATTTTGACACATTCAGCTCAAATGTACAATCATGCGCTAAAAACGCATTTAAAGCAATAAAAAGGTGATTATGGCTGTCAAACCTAAACCAAACGTTGTGCACTCAAATCTTTTGCTGTATTTAGTTTATTTTGGCATCCGGATGATGATTCTAGCATGAAATTGCTTGGGCACCTGTTAATTTTTAAGATTTTGACACATTCAGCTCAAATGTACACAATTGCTGATTATGGCTGTCAAATCTAAACCAAACGTTGTGCACTCAAATCTTTTGCTGTATTTAGTTTATTTTGGCATCCGGATGATGATTCTAGCATGAAATTGCTTGGGCACCTGTTAATTTTTAAGATTTTGACACATTCAGCTCAAATGTACAATCATGCGCTAAAAACGCATTTAAAGCAATAAAAAGGTGATTATGGCTGTCAAACCTAAACCAAACGTTGTGCACTCAAATCTTTTGCTGTATTTAGTTTATTTTGGCATCCGGATGATGATTCTAGCATGAAATTGCTTGGGCACCTGTTAATTTTTAAGATTTTGACACATTCAGCTCAAATGTACACAATTGCTGATTATGGCTGTCAAATCTAAACCAAACGTTGTGCACTCAAATCTTTTGCTGTATTTAGTTTATTTTGGCATCCGGATGATGATTCTAGCATGAAATTGCTTGGGCACCTGTTAATTTTTAAGATTTTGACACATTCAGCTCAAATGTACAATCATGCGCTAAAAACGCATTTAAAGCAATAAAAAGGTGATTATGGCTGTCAAACCTAAACCAAACGTTGTGCACTCAAATCTTTTGCTGTATTTAGTTTATTTTGGCATCCGGATGATGATTCTAGCATGAAATTGCTTGGGCACCTGTTAATTTTTAAGATTTTGACACATTCAGCTCAAATGTACACAATTGCTGATTATGGCTGTCAAATCTAAACCAAACGTTGTGCACTCAAATCTTTTGCTGTATTTAGTTTATTTTGGCATCCGGATGATGATTCTAGCATGAAATTGCTTGGGCACCTGTTAATTTTTAAGATTTTGACACATTCAGCTCAAATGTACAATCATGCGCTAAAAACGCATTTAAAGCAATAAAAAGGTGATTATGGCTGTCAAACCTAAACCAAACGTTGTGCACTCAAATCTTTTGCTGTATTTAGTTTATTTTGGCATCCGGATGATGATTCTAGCATGAAATTGCTTGGGCACCTGTTAATTTTTAAGATTTTGACACATTCAGCTCAAATGTACACAATTGCTGATTATGGCTGTCAAATCTAAACCAAACGTTGTGCACTCAAATCTTTTGCTGTATTTAGTTTATTTTGGCATCCGGATGATGATTCTAGCATGAAATTGCTTGGGCACCTGTTAATTTTTAAGATTTTGACACATTCAGCTCAAATGTACAATCATGCGCTAAAAACGCATTTAAAGCAATAAAAAGGTGATTATGGCTGTCAAACCTAAACCAAACGTTGTGCACTCAAATCTTTTGCTGTATTTAGTTTATTTTGGCATCCGGATGATGATTCTAGCATGAAATTGCTTGGGCACCTGTTAATTTTTAAGATTTTGACACATTCAGCTCAAATGTACACAATTGCTGATTATGGCTGTCAAATCTAAACCAAACGTTGTGCACTCAAATCTTTTGCTGTATTTAGTTTATTTTGGCATCCGGATGATGATTCTAGCATGAAATTGCTTGGGCACCTGTTAATTTTTAAGATTTTGACACATTCAGCTCAAATATACACAATTGCTGATTATGGCTGTCAAATCTAAACCAAACGTTGTGCACTCAAATCTTTTGCTGTATTTAGTTTATTTTGGCATCCGGATGATGATTCTAGCATGAAATTGCTTGGGCACCTGTTAATTTTTAAGATTTTGACACATTCAGCTCAAATGTACAATCATGCGCTAAAAACGCATTTAAAGCAATAAAAAGGTGATTATGGCTGTCAAACCTAAACCAAACGTTGTGCACTCAAATCTTTTGCTGTATTTAGTTTATTTTGGCATCCGGATGATGATTCTAGCATGAAATTGCTTGGGCACCTGTTAATTTTTAAGATTTTGACACATTCAGCTCAAATGTACACAATTGCTGATTATGGCTGTCAAATCTAAACCAAACGTTGTGCACTCAAATCTTTTGCTGTATTTAGTTTATTTTGGCATCCGGATGATGATTCTAGCATGAAATTGCTTGGGCACCTGTTAATTTTTAAGATTTTGACACATTCAGCTCAAATGTACAATCATGCGCTAAAAACGCATTTAAAGCAATAAAAAGGTGATTATGGCTGTCAAACCTAAACCAAACGTTGTGCACTCAAATCTTTTGCTGTATTTAGTTTATTTTGGCATCCGGATGATGATTCTAGCATGAAATTGCTTGGGCACCTGTTAATTTTTAAGATTTTGACACATTCAGCTCAAATGTACACAATTGCTGATTATGGCTGTCAAATCTAAACCAAACGTTGTGCACTCAAATCTTTTGCTGTATTTAGTTTATTTTGGCATCCGGATGATGATTCTAGCATGAAATTGCTTGGGCACCTGTTAATTTTTAAGATTTTGACACATTCAGCTCAAATGTACAATCATGCGCTAAAAACGCATTTAAAGCAATAAAAAGGTGATTATGGCTGTCAAACCTAAACCAAACGTTGTGCACTCAAATCTTTTGCTGTATTTAGTTTATTTTGGCATCCGGATGATGATTCTAGCATGAAATTGCTTGGGCACCTGTTAATTTTTAAGATTTTGACACATTCAGCTCAAATGTACACAATTGCTGATTATGGCTGTCAAATCTAAACCAAACGTTGTGCACTCAAATCTTTTGCTGTATTTAGTTTATTTTGGCATCCGGATGATGATTCTAGCATGAAATTGCTTGGGCACCTGTTAATTTTTAAGATTTTGACACATTCAGCTCAAATGTACAATCATGCGCTAAAAACGCATTTAAAGCAATAAAAAGGTGATTATGGCTGTCAAACCTAAACCAAACGTTGTGCACTCAAATCTTTTGCTGTATTTAGTTTATTTTGGCATCCGGATGATGATTCTAGCATGAAATTGCTTGGGCACCTGTTAATTTTTAAGATTTTGACACATTCAGCTCAAATGTACACAATTGCTGATTATGGCTGTCAAATCTAAACCAAACGTTGTGCACTCAAATCTTTTGCTGTATTTAGTTTATTTTGGCATCCGGATGATGATTCTAGCATGAAATTGCTTGGGCACCTGTTAATTTTTAAGATTTTGACACATTCAGCTCAAATGTACAATCATGCGCTAAAAACGCATTTAAAGCAATAAAAAGGTGATTATGGCTGTCAAACCTAAACCAAACGTTGTGCACTCAAATCTTTTGCTGTATTTAGTTTATTTTGGCATCCGGATGATGATTCTAGCATGAAATTGCTTGGGCACCTGTTAATTTTTAAGATTTTGACACATTCAGCTCAAATGTACACAATTGCTGATTATGGCTGTCAAATCTAAACCAAACGTTGTGCACTCAAATCTTTTGCTGTATTTAGTTTATTTTGGCATCCGGATGATGATTCTAGCATGAAATTGCTTGGGCACCTGTTAATTTTTAAGATTTTGACACATTCAGCTCAAATGTACAATCATGCGCTAAAAACGCATTTAAAGCAATAAAAAGGTGATTATGGCTGTCAAACCTAAACCAAACGTTGTGCACTCAAATCTTTTGCTGTATTTAGTTTATTTTGGCATCCGGATGATGATTCTAGCATGAAATTGCTTGGGCACCTGTTAATTTTTAAGATTTTGACACATTCAGCTCAAATGTACACAATTGCTGATTATGGCTGTCAAATCTAAACCAAACGTTGTGCACTCAAATCTTTTGCTGTATTTAGTTTATTTTGGCATCCGGATGATGATTCTAGCATGAAATTGCTTGGGCACCTGTTAATTTTTAAGATTTTGACACATTCAGCTCAAATATACACAATTGCTGATTATGGCTGTCAAATCTAAACCAAACGTTGTGCACTCAAATCTTTTGCTGTATTTAGTTTATTTTGGCATCCGGATGATGATTCTAGCATGAAATTGCTTGGGCACCTGTTAATTTTTAAGATTTTGACACATTCAGCTCAAATGTACAATCATGCGCTAAAAACGCATTTAAAGCAATAAAAAGGTGATTATGGCTGTCAAACCTAAACCAAACGTTGTGCACTCAAATCTTTTGCTGTATTTAGTTTATTTTGGCATCCGGATGATGATTCTAGCATGAAATTGCTTGGGCACCTGTTAATTTTTAAGATTTTGACACATTCAGCTCAAATGTACACAATTGCTGATTATGGCTGTCAAATCTAAACCAAACGTTGTGCACTCAAATCTTTTGCTGTATTTAGTTTATTTTGGCATCCGGATGATGATTCTAGCATGAAATTGCTTGGGCACCTGTTAATTTTTAAGATTTTGACACATTCAGCTCAAATGTACAATCATGCGCTAAAAACGCATTTAAAGCAATAAAAAGGTGATTATGGCTGTCAAACCTAAACCAAACGTTGTGCACTCAAATCTTTTGCTGTATTTAGTTTATTTTGGCATCCGGATGATGATTCTAGCATGAAATTGCTTGGGCACCTGTTAATTTTTAAGATTTTGACACATTCAGCTCAAATGTACACAATTGCTGATTATGGCTGTCAAATCTAAACCAAACGTTGTGCACTCAAATCTTTTGCTGTATTTAGTTTATTTTGGCATCCGGATGATGATTCTAGCATGAAATTGCTTGGGCACCTGTTAATTTTTAAGATTTTGACACATTCAGCTCAAATGTACAATCATGCGCTAAAAACGCATTTAAAGCAATAAAAAGGTGATTATGGCTGTCAAACCTAAACCAAACGTTGTGCACTCAAATCTTTTGCTGTATTTAGTTTATTTTGGCATCCGGATGATGATTCTAGCATGAAATTGCTTGGGCACCTGTTAATTTTTAAGATTTTGACACATTCAGCTCAAATGTACACAATTGCTGATTATGGCTGTCAAATCTAAACCAAACGTTGTGCACTCAAATCTTTTGCTGTATTTAGTTTATTTTGGCATCCGGATGATGATTCTAGCATGAAATTGCTTGGGCACCTGTTAATTTTTAAGATTTTGACACATTCAGCTCAAATGTACAATCATGCGCTAAAAACGCATTTAAAGCAATAAAAAGGTGATTATGGCTGTCAAACCTAAACCAAACGTTGTGCACTCAAATCTTTTGCTGTATTTAGTTTATTTTGGCATCCGGATGATGATTCTAGCATGAAATTGCTTGGGCACCTGTTAATTTTTAAGATTTTGACACATTCAGCTCAAATGTACACAATTGCTGATTATGGCTGTCAAATCTAAACCAAACGTTGTGCACTCAAATCTTTTGCTGTATTTAGTTTATTTTGGCATCCGGATGATGATTCTAGCATGAAATTGCTTGGGCACCTGTTAATTTTTAAGATTTTGACACATTCAGCTCAAATGTACAATCATGCGCTAAAAACGCATTTAAAGCAATAAAAAGGTGATTATGGCTGTCAAACCTAAACCAAACGTTGTGCACTCAAATCGTTTGCTGTATTTAGTTTATTTTGGCATCCGGATGATGATTCTAGCATGAAATTGCTTGGGCACCTGTTAATTTTTAAGATTTTGACACATTCAGCTCAAATGTACACAATTGCTGATTATGGCTGTCAAATCTAAACCAAACGTTGTGCACTCAAATCTTTTGCTGTATTTAGTTTATTTTGGCATCCGGATGATGATTCTAGCATGAAATTGCTTGGGCACCTGTTAATTTTTAAGATTTTGACACATTCAGCTCAAATATACACAATTGCTGATTATGGCTGTCAAATCTAAACCAAACGTTGTGCACTCAAATCTTTTGCTGTATTTAGTTTATTTTGGCATCCGGATGATGATTCTAGCATGAAATTGCTTGGGCACCTGTTAATTTTTAAGATTTTGACACATTCAGCTCAAATGTACAATCATGCGCTAAAAACGCATTTAAAGCAATAAAAAGGTGATTATGGCTGTCAAACCTAAACCAAACGTTGTGCACTCAAATCTTTTGCTGTATTTAGTTTATTTTGGCATCCGGATGATGATTCTAGCATGAAATTGCTTGGGCACCTGTTAATTTTTAAGATTTTGACACATTCAGCTCAAATGTACACAATTGCTGATTATGGCTGTCAAATCTAAACCAAACGTTGTGCACTCAAATCTTTTGCTGTATTTAGTTTATTTTGGCATCCGGATGATGATTCTAGCATGAAATTGCTTGGGCACCTGTTAATTTTTAAGATTTTGACACATTCAGCTCAAATGTACACAATTGCTGATTATGGCTGTCAAATCTAAACCAAACGTTGTGCACTCAAATCTTTTGCTGTATTTAGTTTATTTTGGCCTCCGGATGATGATTCTAGCATGAAATTGCTTGGGCACCTGTTAATTTTTAAGATTTTGACACATTCAGCTCAAATGTACAATCATGCGCTAAAAACGTATTTAAAGCAATAAAAAGGTGATTATGGCTGTCAAACCTAAACCAAACGTTGTGCACTCAAATCTTTTGCTGTATTTAGTTTATTTTGGCATCCGGATGATGATTCTAGCATGAAATTGCTTGGGCACCTGTTAATTTTTAAGATTTTGACACATTCAGCTCAAATGTACACAATTGCTGATTATGGCTGTCAAATCTAAACCAAACGTTGTGCACTCAAATCTTTTGCTGTATTTAGTTTATTTTGGCATCCGGATGATGATTCTAGCATGAAATTGCTTGGGCACCTGTTAATTTTTAAGATTTTGACACATTCAGCTCAAATGTACAATCATGCGCTAAAAACGCATTTAAAGCAATAAAAAGGTGATTATGGCTGTCAAACCTAAACCAAACGTTGTGCACTCAAATCTTTTGCTGTATTTAGTTTATTTTGGCATCCGGATGATGATTCTAGCATGAAATTGCTTGGGCACCTGTTAATTTTTAAGATTTTGACACATTCAGCTCAAATGTACACAATTGCTGATTATGGCTGTCAAATCTAAACCAAACGTTGTGCACTCAAATCTTTTGCTGTATTTAGTTTATTTTGGCATCCGGATGATGATTCTAGCATGAAATTGCTTGGGCACCTGTTAATTTTTAAGATTTTGACACATTCAGCTCAAATGTACAATCATGCGCTAAAAACGCATTTAAAGCAATAAAAAGGTGATTATGGCTGTCAAACCTAAACCAAACGTTGTGCACTCAAGTCTTTTGCTGTATTTAGTTTATTTGGGCATCCGGATGATGATTCTAGCATGAAATTGCTTGGGCACCTGTTAATTTTTAAGATTTTGACACATTCAGCTCAAATGTACACAATTGCTGATTATGGCTGTCAAATCTAAACCAAACGTTGTGCACTCAAATCTTTTGCTGTATTTAGTTTATTTTGGCATCCGGATGATGATTCTAGCATGAAATTGCTTGGGCACCTGTTAATTTTTAAGATTTTGACACATTCAGCTCAAATGTACACAATTGCTGATTATGGCTGTCAAATCTAAACCAAACGTTGTGCACTCAAATCTTTTGCTGTATTTAGTTTATTTTGGCATCCGGATGATGATTCTAGCATGAAATTGCTTGGGCACCTGTTAATTTTTAAGATTTTGACACATTCAGCTCAAATGTACAATCATGCCCTAAAAACGCATTTAAAGCAATAAAAAGGTGATTATGGCTGTCAAACCTAAACCAAACGTTGTGCACTCAAATCTTTTGCTGTATTTAGTTTATTTGGGCATCCGGATGATGATTCTAGCATGAAATTGCTTGGGCACCTGTTAATTTTTAAGATTTTGACATTCAGCTCAAATGTACACAATTGCTGATTATGGCTGTCAAATCTAAACCAAACGTTGTGCACTCAAATCTTTTGCTGTATTTAGTTTATTTTGGCATCCGGATGATGATTCTAGCATGAAATTGCTTGGGCACCTGTTAATTTTTAAGATTTTGACACATTCAGCTCAAATGTACACAATTGCTGATTATGGCTGTCAAATCTAAACCAAACGTTGTGCACTCAAATCTTTTGCTGTATTTAGTTTATTTTGGCATCCGGATGATGATTCTAGCATGAAATTGCTTGGGCACCTGTTAATTTTTAAGATTTTGACACATTCAGCTCAAATGTACACAATTGCTGATTATGGCTGTCAAATCTAAACCAAACGTTGTGCACTCAAATCTTTTGCTGTATTTTGTTTATTTTGGCATCCGGATGATGATTCTAGCATTAAATTGCTTGGGCACCTGTTAATTTTTAAGATTTTGACACATTCAGCTCAAATGTACAATCATGCGCTAAAAACGCATTTAAAGCAATAAAAAGGTGATTATGGCTGTCAAACCTAAACCAAACGTTGTGCACTCAAATCTTTTGCTGTATTTAGTTTATTTTGGCATCCGGATGATGATTCTACCATGAAATTGCTTGGGCACCTGTTAATTTTTAAGATTTTGACACATTCAGCTCAAATGTACACAATTGCTGATTATGGCTGTCAAATCTAAACCAAACGTTGTGCACTCAAATCTTTTGCTGTATTTAGTTTATTTTGGCATCCGGATGATGATTCTAGCATGAAATTGCTTGGGCACCTGTTAATTTTTAAGATTTTGACACATTCAGCTCAAATGTACAATCATGCGCTAAAAACGCATTTAAAGCAATAAAAAGGTGATTATGGCTGTCAAACCTAAACCAAACGTTGTGCACTCAAATCTTTTGCTGTATTTAGTTTATTTTGGCATCCGGATGATGATTCTAGCATGAAATTGCTTGGGCACCTGTTAATTTTTAAGATTTTGACACATTCACCTCAAATGTACAATCATGCGCTAAAAACGCATTTAAAGCAATAAAAAGGTGATTATGGCTGTCAAACCTAAACCAAACGTTGTGCACTCAAATCTTTTGCTGTATTTTGTTTATTTTGGCATCCGGATGATGATTCTAGCATTAAATTGCTTGGGCACCTGTTAATTTTTAAGATTTTGACACATTCAGCTCAAATGTACAATCATGCGCTAAAAACGCATTTAAAGCAATAAAAAGGTGATTATGGCTGTCAAACCTAAACCAAACGTTGTGCACTCAAATCTTTTGCTGTATTTAGTTTATTTTGGCATCCGGATGATGATTCTAGCATGAAATTGCTTGGGCACCTGTTAATTTTTAAGATTTTGACACATTCAGCTCAAATGTACACAATTGCTGATTATGGCTGTCAAATCTAAACCAAACGTTGTGCACTCAAATCTTTTGCTGTATTTTGTTTATTTTGGCATCCGGATGATGATTCTAGCATTAAATTGCTTGGGCACCTGTTAATTTTTAAGATTTTGACACATTCAGCTCAAATGTACAATCATGCGCTAAAAACGCATTTAAAGCAATAAAAAGGTGATTATGGCTGTCAAACCTAAACCAAACGTTGTGCACTCAAATCTTTTGCTGTATTTAGTTTATTTTGGCATCCGGATGATGATTCTAGCATGAAATTGCTTGGGCACCTGTTAATTTTTAAGATTTTGACACATTCACCTCAAATGTACAATCATGCGCTAAAAACGCATTTAAAGCAATAAAAAGGTGATTATGGCTGTCAAACCTAAACCAAACGTTGTGCACTCAAATCTTTTGCTGTATTTAGTTTATTTTGGCATCCGGATGATGATTCTAGCATGAAATTGTTGGGCACCTGTTAATTTGTAAGATTTTGACACATTCAGCTCAAATGTACACAATTGCTGATTATGGCTGTCAAATCTAAACCAAACGTTGTGCACTCAAATCTTTTGCTGTATTTAGTTTATTTTGGCATCCGGATGATGATTCTAGCATGAAATTGCTTGGGCACCTGTTAATTTTTAAGATTTTGACACATTCAGCTCAAATGTACAATCATGCGCTAAAAACGCATTTAAAGCAATAAAAAGGTGATTATGGCTGTCAAACCTAAACCAAACGTTGTGCACTCAAATCTTTTGCTGTATTTAGTTTATTTTGGCATCCGGATGATGATTCTAGCATGAAATTGCTTGGGCACCTGTTAATTTTTAAGACTTTGACACATTCAGCTCAAATGTACACAATTGCTGATTATGGCTGTCAAATCTAAACCAAACGTTGTGCACTCAAATCTTTTGCTGTATTTAGTTTATTTTGGCATCCGGATGATGATTCTAGCATGAAATTGCTTGGGCACCTGTTAATTTTTAAGATTTTGACACATTCAGCTCAAATGTACAATCATGCGCTAAAAACGCATTTAAAGCAATAAAAAGGTGATTATGGCTGTCAAACCTAAACCAAACGTTGTGCACTCAAATCTTTTGCTGTATTTAGTTTATTTTGGCATCCGGATGATGATTCTAGCATGAAATTGCTTGGGCACCTGTTAATTTTTAAGATTTTGACACATTCAGCTCAAATGTACAATCATGCGCTAAAAACGCATTTAAAGCAATAAAAAGGTGATTATGGCTGTCAAACCTAAACCAAACGTTGTGCACTCAAATCTTTTGCTGTATTTAGTTTATTTTGGCATCCGGATGATGATTCTAGCATGAAATTGCTTGGGCACCTGTTAATTTTTAAGATTTTGACACATTCAGCTCAAATGTACACAATTGCTGATTATGGCTGTCAAATCTAAACCAAACGTTGTGCACTCAAATCTTTTGCTGTATTTAGTTTATTTTGGCATCCGGATGATGATTCTAGCATGAAATTGCTTGGGCACCTGTTAATTTTTAAGATTTTGACACATTCAGCTCAAATGTACAATCATGCGCTAAAAACGCATTTAAAGCAATAAAAAGGTGATTATGGCTGTCAAACCTAAACCAAACGTTGTGCACTCAAATCTTTTGCTGTATTTAGTTTATTTTGGCATCCGGATGATGATTCTAGCATGAAATTGCTTGGGCACCTGTTAATTTTTAAGATTTTGACACATTCAGCTCAAATGTACACAATTGCTGATTATGGCTGTCAAATCTAAACCAAACGTTGTGCACTCAAATCTTTTGCTGTATTTAGTTTATTTTGGCATCCGGATGATGATTCTAGCATGAAATTGCTTGGGCACCTGTTAATTTTTAAGATTTTGACACATTCAGCTCAAATGTACACAATTGCTGATTATGGCTGTCAAATCTAAACCAAACGTTGTGCACTCAAATCTTTTGCTGTATTTAGTTTATTTTGGCCTCCGGATGATGATTCTAGCATGAAATTGCTTGGGCACCTGTTAATTTTTAAGATTTTGACACATTCAGCTCAAATGTACAATCATGCGCTAAAAACGTATTTAAAGCAATAAAAAGGTGATTATGGCTGTCAAACCTAAACCAAACGTTGTGCACTCAAATCTTTTGCTGTATTTAGTTTATTTTGGCATCCGGATGATGATTCTAGCATGAAATTGCTTGGGCACCTGTTAATTTTTAAGATTTTGACACATTCAGCTCAAATGTACACAATTGCTGATTATGGCTGTCAAATCTAAACCAAACGTTGTGCACTCAAATCTTTTGCTGTATTTAGTTTATTTTGGCATCCGGATGATGATTCTAGCATGAAATTGCTTGGGCACCTGTTAATTTTTAAGATTTTGACACATTCAGCTCAAATGTACACAATTGCTGATTATGGCTGTCAAATCTAAACCAAACGTTGTGCACTCAAATCTTTTGCTGTATTTAGTTTATTTTGGCATCCGGATGATGATTCTAGCATGAAATTGCTTGGGCACCTGTTAATTTTTAAGATTTTGACACATTCAGCTCAAATGTACAATCATGCCCTAAAAACGCATTTAAAGCAATAAAAAGGTGATTATGGCTGTCAAACCTAAACCAAACGTTGTGCACTCAAATCTTTTGCTGTATTTAGTTTATTTGGGCATCCGGATGATGATTCTAGCATGAAATTGCTTGGGCACCTGTTAATTTTTAAGATTTTGACACATTCAGCTCAAATGTACACAATTGCTGATTATGGCTGTCAAATCTAAACCAAACGTTGTGCACTCAAATCTTTTGCTGTATTTAGTTTATTTTGGCATCCGGATGATGATTCTAGCATGAAATTGCTTGGGCACCTGTTAATTTTTAAGATTTTGACACATTCAGCTCAAATGTACACAATTGCTGATTATGGCTGTCAAATCTAAACCAAACGTTGTGCACTCAAATCTTTTGCTGTATTTAGTTTATTTTGGCATCCGGATGATGATTCTAGCATGAAATTGCTTGGGCACCTGTTAATTTTTAAGATTTTGACACATTCAGCTCAAATGTACACAATTGCTGATTATGGCTGTCAAATCTAAACCAAACGTTGTGCACTCAAATCTTTTGCTGTATTTTGTTTATTTTGGCATCCGGATGATGATTCTAGCATTAAATTGCTTGGGCACCTGTTAATTTTTAAGATTTTGACACATTCAGCTCAAATGTACAATCATGCGCTAAAAACGCATTTAAAGCAATAAAAAGGTGATTATGGCTGTCAAACCTAAACCAAACGTTGTGCACTCAAATCTTTTGCTGTATTTAGTTTATTTTGGCATCCGGATGATGATTCTAGCATGAAATTGCTTGGGCACCTGTTAATTTTTAAGATTTTGACACATTCAGCTCAAATGTACACAATTGCTGATTATGGCTGTCAAATCTAAACCAAACGTTGTGCACTCAAATCTTTTGCTGTATTTAGTTTATTTTGGCATCCGGATGATGATTCTAGCATGAAATTGCTTGGGCACCTGTTAATTTTTAAGATTTTGACACATTCAGCTCAAATGTACACAATTGCTGATTATGGCTGTCAAATCTAAACCAAACGTTGTGCACTCAAATCTTTTGCTGTATTTAGTTTATTTTGGCATCCGGATGATGATTCTAGCATGAAATTGCTTGGGCACCTGTTAATTTTTAAGATTTTGACACATTCAGCTCAAATGTACAATCATGCCCTAAAAACGCATTTAAAGCAATAAAAAGGTGATTATGGCTGTCAAACCTAAACCAAACGTTGTGCACTCAAATCTTTTGCTGTATTTAGTTTATTTGGGCATCCGGATGATGATTCTAGCATGAAATTGCTTGGGCACCTGTTAATTTTTAAGATTTTGACACATTCAGCTCAAATGTACACAATTGCTGATTATGGCTGTCAAATCTAAACCAAACGTTGTGCACTCAAATCTTTTGCTGTATTTAGTTTATTTTGGCATCCGGATGATGATTCTAGCATGAAATTGCTTGGGCACCTGTTAATTTTTAAGATTTTGACACATTCAGCTCAAATGTACACAATTGCTGATTATGGCTGTCAAATCTAAACCAAACGTTGTGCACTCAAATCTTTTGCTGTATTTAGTTTATTTTGGCATCCGGATGATGATTCTAGCATGAAATTGCTTGGGCACCTGTTAATTTTTAAGATTTTGACACATTCAGCTCAAATGTACACAATTGCTGATTATGGCTGTCAAATCTAAACCAAACGTTGTGCACTCAAATCTTTTGCTGTATTTTGTTTATTTTGGCATCCGGATGATGATTCTAGCATTAAATTGCTTGGGCACCTGTTAATTTTTAAGATTTTGACACATTCAGCTCAAATGTACAATCATGCGCTAAAAACGCATTTAAAGCAATAAAAAGGTGATTATGGCTGTCAAACCTAAACCAAACGTTGTGCACTCAAATCTTTTGCTGTATTTAGTTTATTTTGGCATCCGGATGATGATTCTACCATGAAATTGCTTGGGCACCTGTTAATTTTTAAGATTTTGACACATTCAGCTCAAATGTACACAATTGCTGATTATGGCTGTCAAATCTAAACCAAACGTTGTGCACTCAAATCTTTTGCTGTATTTAGTTTATTTTGGCATCCGGATGATGATTCTAGCATGAAATTGCTTGGGCACCTGTTAATTTTTAAGATTTTGACACATTCAGCTCAAATGTACAATCATGCGCTAAAAACGCATTTAAAGCAATAAAAAGGTGATTATGGCTGTCAAACCTAAACCAAACGTTGTGCACTCAAATCTTTTGCTGTATTTAGTTTATTTTGGCATCCGGATGATGATTCTAGCATGAAAATGCTTGGGCACCTGTTAATTTTTAAGATTTTGACACATTCACCTCAAATGTACAATCATGCGCTAAAAACGCATTTAAAGCAATAAAAAGGTGATTATGGCTGTCAAACCTAAACCAAACGTTGTGCACTCAAATCTTTTGCTGTATTTTGTTTATTTTGGCATCCGGATGATGATTCTAGCATTAAATTGCTTGGGCACCTGTTAATTTTTAAGATTTTGACACATTCAGCTCAAATGTACAATCATGCGCTAAAAACGCATTTAAAGCAATAAAAAGGTGATTATGGCTGTCAAACCTAAACCAAACGTTGTGCACTCAAATCTTTTGCTGTATTTAGTTTATTTTGGCATCCGGATGATGATTCTAGCATGAAATTGCTTGGGCACCTGTTAATTTTTAAGATTTTGACACATTCAGCTCAAATGTACACAATTGCTGATTATGGCTGTCAAATCTAAACCAAACGTTGTGCACTCAAATCTTTTGCTGTATTTTGTTTATTTTGGCATCCGGATGATGATTCTAGCATTAAATTGCTTGGGCACCTGTTAATTTTTAAGATTTTGACACATTCAGCTCAAATGTACAATCATGCGCTAAAAACGCATTTAAAGCAATAAAAAGGTGATTATGGCTGTCAAACCTAAACCAAACGTTGTGCACTCAAATCTTTTGCTGTATTTAGTTTATTTTGGCATCCGGATGATGATTCTAGCATGAAATTGCTTGGGCACCTGTTAATTTTTAAGATTTTGACACATTCACCTCAAATGTACAATCATGCGCTAAAAACGCATTTAAAGCAATAAAAAGGTGATTATGGCTGTCAAACCTAAACCAAACGTTGTGCACTCAAATCTTTTGCTGTATTTAGTTTATTTTGGCATCCGGATGATGATTCTAGCATGAAATTGTTGGGCACCTGTTAATTTGTAAGATTTTGACACATTCAGCTCAAATGTACACAATTGCTGATTATGGCTGTCAAATCTAAACCAAACGTTGTGCACTCAAATCTTTTGCTGTATTTAGTTTATTTTGGCATCCGGATGATGATTCTAGCATGAAATTGCTTGGGCACCTGTTAATTTTTAAGATTTTGACACATTCAGCTCAAATGTACAATCATGCGCTAAAAACGCATTTAAAGCAATAAAAAGGTGATTATGGCTGTCAAACCTAAACCAAACGTTGTGCACTCAAATCTTTTGCTGTATTTAGTTTATTTTGGCATCCGGATGATGATTCTAGCATGAAATTGCTTGGGCACCTGTTAATTTTTAAGACTTTGACACATTCAGCTCAAATGTACACAATTGCTGATTATGGCTGTCAAATCTAAACCAAACGTTGTGCACTCAAATCTTTTGCTGTATTTAGTTTATTTTGGCATCCGGATGATGATTCTAGCATGAAATTGCTTGGGCACCTGTTAATTTTTAAGATTTTGACACATTCAGCTCAAATGTACAATCATGCGCTAAAAACGCATTTAAAGCAATAAAAAGGTGATTATGGCTGTCAAACCTAAACCAAACGTTGTGCACTCAAATCTTTTGCTGTATTTAGTTTATTTTGGCATCCGGATGATGATTCTAGCATGAAATTGCTTGGGCACCTGTTAATTTTTAAGATTTTGACACATTCAGCTCAAATGTACAATCATGCGCTAAAAACGCATTTAAAGCAATAAAAAGGTGATTATGGCTGTCAAACCTAAACCAAACGTTGTGCACTCAAATCTTTTGCTGTATTTAGTTTATTTTGGCATCCGGATGATGATTCTAGCATGAAATTGCTTGGGCACCTGTTAATTTTTAAGATTTTGACACATTCAGCTCAAATGTACACAATTGCTGATTATGGCTGTCAAATCTAAACCAAACGTTGTGCACTCAAATCTTTTGCTGTATTTAGTTTATTTTGGCATCCGGATGATGATTCTAGCATGAAATTGCTTGGGCACCTGTTAATTTTTAAGATTTTGACACATTCAGCTCAAATGTACAATCATGCGCTAAAAACGCATTTAAAGCAATAAAAAGGTGATTATGGCTGTCAAACCTAAACCAAACGTTGTGCACTCAAATCTTTTGCTGTATTTAGTTTATTTTGGCATCCGGATGATGATTCTAGCATGAAATTGCTTGGGCACCTGTTAATTTTTAAGATTTTGACACATTCAGCTCAAATGTACACAATTGCTGATTATGGCTGTCAAATCTAAACCAAACGTTGTGCACTCAAATCTTTTGCTGTATTTAGTTTATTTTGGCATCCGGATGATGATTCTAGCATGAAATTGCTTGGGCACCTGTTAATTTTTAAGATTTTGACACATTCAGCTCAAATATACACAATTGCTGATTATGGCTGTCAAATCTAAACCAAACGTTGTGCACTCAAATCTTTTGCTGTATTTAGTTTATTTTGGCATCCGGATGATGATTCTAGCATGAAATTGCTTGGGCACCTGTTAATTTTTAAGATTTTGACACATTCAGCTCAAATGTACAATCATGCGCTAAAAACGCATTTAAAGCAATAAAAAGGTGATTATGGCTGTCAAACCTAAACCAAACGTTGTGCACTCAAATCTTTTGCTGTATTTAGTTTATTTTGGCATCCGGATGATGATTCTAGCATGAAATTGCTTGGGCACCTGTTAATTTTTAAGATTTTGACACATTCAGCTCAAATGTACACAATTGCTGATTATGGCTGTCAAATCTAAACCAAACGTTGTGCACTCAAATCTTTTGCTGTATTTAGTTTATTTTGGCATCCGGATGATGATTCTAGCATGAAATTGCTTGGGCACCTGTTAATTTTTAAGATTTTGACACATTCAGCTCAAATGTACACAATTGCTGATTATGGCTGTCAAATCTAAACCAAACGTTGTGCACTCAAATCTTTTGCTGTATTTAGTTTATTTTGGCATCGGGATGATGATTCTAGCATGAAATGGCTTGGGCACCTGTTAATTTTTAAGATTTTGACACATTCAGCTCAAATGTACAATCATGCGCTAAAAACGCATTTAAAGCAATAAAAAGGTGATTATGGCTGTCAAACCTAAACCAAACGTTGTGCACTCAAATCTTTTGCTGTATTTAGTTTATTTTGGCATCCGGATGATGATTCTAGCATGAAATTGCTTGGGCACCTGTTAATTTTTAAGATTTTGACACATTCAGCTCAAATGTACACAATTGCTGATTATGGCTGTCAAATCTAAACCAAACGTTGTGCACTCAAATCTTTTGCTGTATTTAGTTTATTTTGGCATCCGGATGATGATTCTAGCATGAAATTGCTTGGGCACCTGTTAATTTTTAAGATTTTGACACATTCAGCTCAAATGTACAATCATGCGCTAAAAACGCATTTAAAGCAATAAAAAGGTGATTATGGCTGTCAAACCTAAACCAAACGTTGTGCACTCAAATCTTTTGCTGTATTTAGTTTATTTTGGCATCCGGATGATGATTCTAGCATGAAATTGCTTGGGCACCTGTTAATTTTTAAGATTTTGACACATTCAGCTCAAATGTACAATCATGCGCTAAAAACGCATTTAAAGCAATAAAAAGGTGATTATGGCTGTCAAACCTAAACCAAACGTTGTGCACTCAAATCTTTTGCTGTATTTAGTTTATTTTGGCATCCGGATGATGATTCTAGCATGAAATTGCTTGGGCACCTGTTAATTTTTAAGATTTTGACACATTCAGCTCAAATGTACACAATTGCTGATTATGGCTGTCAAATCTAAACCAAACGTTGTGCACTCAAATCTTTTGCTGTATTTAGTTTATTTTGGCATCCGGATGATGATTCTAGCATGAAATTGCTTGGGCACCTGTTAATTTTTAAGATTTTGACACATTCAGCTCAAATGTACAATCATGCGCTAAAAACGCATTTAAAGCAATAAAAAGGTGATTATGGCTGTCAAACCTAAACCAAACGTTGTGCACTCAAATCTTTTGCTGTATTTAGTTTATTTTGGCATCCGGATGATGATTCTAGCATGAAATTGCTTGGGCACCTGTTAATTTTTAAGATTTTGACACATTCAGCTCAAATGTACACAATTGCTGATTATGGCTGTCAAATCTAAACCAAACGTTGTGCACTCAAATCTTTTGCTGTATTTAGTTTATTTTGGCATCCGGATGATGATTCTAGCATGAAATTGCTTGGGCACCTGTTAATTTTTAAGATTTTGACACATTCAGCTCAAATATACACAATTGCTGATTATGGCTGTCAAATCTAAACCAAACGTTGTGCACTCAAATCTTTTGCTGTATTTAGTTTATTTTGGCATCCGGATGATGATTCTAGCATGAAATTGCTTGGGCACCTGTTAATTTTTAAGATTTTGACACATTCAGCTCAAATGTACAATCATGCGCTAAAAACGCATTTAAAGCAATAAAAAGGTGATTATGGCTGTCAAACCTAAACCAAACGTTGTGCACTCAAATCTTTTGCTGTATTTAGTTTATTTTGGCATCCGGATGATGATTCTAGCATGAAATTGCTTGGGCACCTGTTAATTTTTAAGATTTTGACACATTCAGCTCAAATGTACACAATTGCTGATTATGGCTGTCAAATCTAAACCAAACGTTGTGCACTCAAATCTTTTGCTGTATTTAGTTTATTTTGGCATCCGGATGATGATTCTAGCATGAAATTGCTTGGGCACCTGTTAATTTTTAAGATTTTGACACATTCAGCTCAAATGTACACAATTGCTGATTATGGCTGTCAAATCTAAACCAAACGTTGTGCACTCAAATCTTTTGCTGTATTTAGTTTATTTTGGCATCGGGATGATGATTCTAGCATGAAATGGCTTGGGCACCTGTTAATTTTTAAGATTTTGACACATTCAGCTCAAATGTACAATCATGCGCTAAAAACGCATTTAAAGCAATAAAAAGGTGATTATGGCTGTCAAACCTAAACCAAACGTTGTGCACTCAAATCTTTTGCTGTATTTAGTTTATTTTGGCATCCGGATGATGATTCTAGCATGAAATTGCTTGGGCACCTGTTAATTTTTAAGATTTTGACACATTCAGCTCAAATGTACACAATTGCTGATTATGGCTGTCAAATCTAAACCAAACGTTGTGCACTCAAATCTTTTGCTGTATTTAGTTTATTTTGGCATCCGGATGATGATTCTAGCATGAAATTGCTTGGGCACCTGTTAATTTTTAAGATTTTGACACATTCAGCTCAAATGTACAATCATGCGCTAAAAACGCATTTAAAGCAATAAAAAGGTGATTATGGCTGTCAAACCTAAACCAAACGTTGTGCACTCAAATCTTTTGCTGTATTTAGTTTATTTTGGCATCCGGATGATGATTCTAGCATGAAATTGCTTGGGCACCTGTTAATTTTTAAGATTTTGACACATTCAGCTCAAATGTACACAATTGCTGATTATGGCTGTCAAATCTAAACCAAACGTTGTGCACTCAAATCTTTTGCTGTATTTAGTTTATTTTGGCATCCGGATGATGATTCTAGCATGAAATTGCTTGGGCACCTGTTAATTTTTAAGATTTTGACACATTCAGCTCAAATGTACAATCATGCGCTAAAAACGCATTTAAAGCAATAAAAAGGTGATTATGGCTGTCAAACCTAAACCAAACGTTGTGCACTCAAATCTTTTGCTGTATTTAGTTTATTTTGGCATCCGGATGATGATTCTAGCATGAAATTGCTTGGGCACCTGTTAATTTTTAAGATTTTGACACATTCAGCTCAAATGTACACAATTGCTGATTATGGCTGTCAAATCTAAACCAAACGTTGTGCACTCAAATCTTTTGCTGTATTTAGTTTATTTTGGCATCCGGATGATGATTCTAGCATGAAATTGCTTGGGCACCTGTTAATTTTTAAGATTTTGACACATTCAGCTCAAATGTACAATCATGCGCTAAAAACGCATTTAAAGCAATAAAAAGGTGATTATGGCTGTCAAACCTAAACCAAACGTTGTGCACTCAAATCTTTTGCTGTATTTAGTTTATTTTGGCATCCGGATGATGATTCTAGCATGAAATTGCTTGGGCACCTGTTAATTTTTAAGATTTTGACACATTCAGCTCAAATGTACACAATTGCTGATTATGGCTGTCAAATCTAAACCAAACGTTGTGCACTCAAATCTTTTGCTGTATTTAGTTTATTTTGGCATCCGGATGATGATTCTAGCATGAAATTGCTTGGGCACCTGTTAATTTTTAAGATTTTGACACATTCAGCTCAAATATACACAATTGCTGATTATGGCTGTCAAATCTAAACCAAACGTTGTGCACTCAAATCTTTTGCTGTATTTAGTTTATTTTGGCATCCGGATGATGATTCTAGCATGAAATTGCTTGGGCACCTGTTAATTTTTAAGATTTTGACACATTCAGCTCAAATGTACAATCATGCGCTAAAAACGCATTTAAAGCAATAAAAAGGTGATTATGGCTGTCAAACCTAAACCAAACGTTGTGCACTCAAATCTTTTGCTGTATTTAGTTTATTTTGGCATCCGGATGATGATTCTAGCATGAAATTGCTTGGGCACCTGTTAATTTTTAAGATTTTGACACATTCAGCTCAAATGTACACAATTGCTGATTATGGCTGTCAAATCTAAACCAAACGTTGTGCACTCAAATCTTTTGCTGTATTTAGTTTATTTTGGCATCCGGATGATGATTCTAGCATGAAATTGCTTGGGCACCTGTTAATTTTTAAGATTTTGACACATTCCGCTCAAATGTACACAATTGCTGATTATGGCTGTCAAATCTAAACCAAACGTTGTGCACTCAAATCTTTTGCTGTATTTAGTTTATTTTGGCATCCGGATGATGATTCTAGCATGAAATTGCTTGGGCACCTGTTAATTTTTAAGATTTTGACACATTCCGCTCAAATGTACACAATTGCTGATTATGGCTGTCAAATCTAAACCAAACGTTGTGCACTCAAATCTTTTGCTGTATTTAGTTTATTTTGGCATCCGGATGATGATTCTAGCATGAAATTGCTTGGGCACCTGTTAATTTTTAAGATTTTGACACATTCAGCTCAAATGTACAATCATGCGCTAAAAACGCATTTAAAGCAATAAAA
Organism: Festucalex cinctus; assembly: GCF_051991245.1. Taxonomy (NCBI): domain Eukaryota; kingdom Metazoa; phylum Chordata; class Actinopteri; order Syngnathiformes; family Syngnathidae; genus Festucalex; species Festucalex cinctus. Next base: position 94,655 of record NW_027520321.1, read on the forward strand.
AGGTGATTATGGCTGTCAAACCTAAACCAAACGTTGTGCACTCAAATCTTTTGCTGTATTTAGTTTATTTTGGCATCCGGATGATGATTCTAGCATGAAATTGCTTGGGCACCTGTTAATTTTTAAGATTTTGACACATTCACCTCAAATGTACAATCATGCGCTAAAAACGCATTTAAAGCAATAAAAAGGTGATTATGGCTGTCAAACCTAAACCAAACGTTGTGCACTCAAATCTTTTGCTGTATTTAGTTTATTTTGGCATCCGGATGATGATTCTAGCATGAAATTGTTGGGCACCTGTTAATTTGTAAGATTTTGACACATTCAGCTCAAATGTACACAATTGCTGATTATGGCTGTCAAATCTAAACCAAACGTTGTGCACTCAAATCTTTTGCTGTATTTAGTTTATTTTGGCATCCGGATGATGATTCTAGCATGAAATTGCTTGGGCACCTGTTAATTTTTAAGATTTTGACACATTCAGCTCAAATGTACAATCATGCGCTAAAAACGCATTTAAAGCAATAAAAAGGTGATTATGGCTGTCAAACCTAAACCAAACGTTGTGCACTCAAATCTTTTGCTGTATTTAGTTTATTTTGGCATCCGGATGATGATTCTAGCATGAAATTGCTTGGGCACCTGTTAATTTTTAAGACTTTGACACATTCAGCTCAAATGTACACAATTGCTGATTATGGCTGTCAAATCTAAACCAAACGTTGTGCACTCAAATCTTTTGCTGTATTTAGTTTATTTTGGCATCCGGATGATGATTCTAGCATGAAATTGCTTGGGCACCTGTTAATTTTTAAGATTTTGACACATTCAGCTCAAATGTACAATCATGCGCTAAAAACGCATTTAAAGCAATAAAAAGGTGATTATGGCTGTCAAACCTAAACCAAACGTTGTGCACTCAAATCTTTTGCTGTATTTAGTTTATTTTGGCATCCGGATGATGATTCTAGCATGAAATTGCTTGGGCACCTGTTAATTTTTAAGATTTTGACACATTCAGCTCAAATGTACAATCATGCGCTAAAAACGCATTTAAAGCAATAAAAAGGTGATTATGGCTGTCAAACCTAAACCAAACGTTGTGCACTCAAATCTTTTGCTGTATTTAGTTTATTTTGGCATCCGGATGATGATTCTAGCATGAAATTGCTTGGGCACCTGTTAATTTTTAAGATTTTGACACATTCAGCTCAAATGTACACAATTGCTGATTATGGCTGTCAAATCTAAACCAAACGTTGTGCACTCAAATCTTTTGCTGTATTTAGTTTATTTTGGCATCCGGATGATGATTCTAGCATGAAATTGCTTGGGCACCTGTTAATTTTTAAGATTTTGACACATTCAGCTCAAATGTACAATCATGCGCTAAAAACGCATTTAAAGCAATAAAAAGGTGATTATGGCTGTCAAACCTAAACCAAACGTTGTGCACTCAAATCTTTTGCTGTATTTAGTTTATTTTGGCATCCGGATGATGATTCTAGCATGAAATTGCTTGGGCACCTGTTAATTTTTAAGATTTTGACACATTCAGCTCAAATGTACACAATTGCTGATTATGGCTGTCAAATCTAAACCAAACGTTGTGCACTCAAATCTTTTGCTGTATTTAGTTTATTTTGGCATCCGGATGATGATTCTAGCATGAAATTGCTTGGGCACCTGTTAATTTTTAAGATTTTGACACATTCAGCTCAAATGTACACAATTGCTGATTATGGCTGTCAAATCTAAACCAAACGTTGTGCACTCAAATCTTTTGCTGTATTTAGTTTATTTTGGCCTCCGGATGATGATTCTAGCATGAAATTGCTTGGGCACCTGTTAATTTTTAAGATTTTGACACATTCAGCTCAAATGTACAATCATGCGCTAAAAACGTATTTAAAGCAATAAAAAGGTGATTATGGCTGTCAAACCTAAACCAAACGTTGTGCACTCAAATCTTTTGCTGTATTTAGTTTATTTTGGCATCCGGATGATGATTCTAGCATGAAATTGCTTGGGCACCTGTTAATTTTTAAGATTTTGACACATTCAGCTCAAATGTACACAATTGCTGATTATGGCTGTCAAATCTAAACCAAACGTTGTGCACTCAAATCTTTTGCTGTATTTAGTTTATTTTGGCATCCGGATGATGATTCTAGCATGAAATTGCTTGGGCACCTGTTAATTTTTAAGATTTTGACACATTCAGCTCAAATGTACACAATTGCTGATTATGGCTGTCAAATCTAAACCAAACGTTGTGCACTCAAATCTTTTGCTGTATTTAGTTTATTTTGGCATCCGGATGATGATTCTAGCATGAAATTGCTTGGGCACCTGTTAATTTTTAAGATTTTGACACATTCAGCTCAAATGTACAATCATGCCCTAAAAACGCATTTAAAGCAATAAAAAGGTGATTATGGCTGTCAAACCTAAACCAAACGTTGTGCACTCAAATCTTTTGCTGTATTTAGTTTATTTGGGCATCCGGATGATGATTCTAGCATGAAATTGCTTGGGCACCTGTTAATTTTTAAGATTTTGACACATTCAGCTCAAATGTACACAATTGCTGATTATGGCTGTCAAATCTAAACCAAACGTTGTGCACTCAAATCTTTTGCTGTATTTAGTTTATTTTGGCATCCGGATGATGATTCTAGCATGAAATTGCTTGGGCACCTGTTAATTTTTAAGATTTTGACACATTCAGCTCAAATGTACACAATTGCTGATTATGGCTGTCAAATCTAAACCAAACGTTGTGCACTCAAATCTTTTGCTGTATTTAGTTTATTTTGGCATCCGGATGATGATTCTAGCATGAAATTGCTTGGGCACCTGTTAATTTTTAAGATTTTGACACATTCAGCTCAAATGTACACAATTGCTGATTATGGCTGTCAAATCTAAACCAAACGTTGTGCACTCAAATCTTTTGCTGTATTTTGTTTATTTTGGCATCCGGATGATGATTCTAGCATTAAATTGCTTGGGCACCTGTTAATTTTTAAGATTTTGACACATTCAGCTCAAATGTACAATCATGCGCTAAAAACGCATTTAAAGCAATAAAAAGGTGATTATGGCTGTCAAACCTAAACCAAACGTTGTGCACTCAAATCTTTTGCTGTATTTAGTTTATTTTGGCATCCGGATGATGATTCTACCATGAAATTGCTTGGGCACCTGTTAATTTTTAAGATTTTGACACATTCAGCTCAAATGTACACAATTGCTGATTATGGCTGTCAAATCTAAACCAAACGTTGTGCACTCAAATCTTTTGCTGTATTTAGTTTATTTTGGCATCCGGATGATGATTCTAGCATGAAATTGCTTGGGCACCTGTTAATTTTTAAGATTTTGACACATTCAGCTCAAATGTACAATCATGCGCTAAAAACGCATTTAAAGCAATAAAAAGGTGATTATGGCTGTCAAACCTAAACCAAACGTTGTGCACTCAAATCTTTTGCTGTATTTAGTTTATTTTGGCATCCGGATGATGATTCTAGCATGAAATTGCTTGGGCACCTGTTAATTTTTAAGATTTTGACACATTCACCTCAAATGTACAATCATGCGCTAAAAACGCATTTAAAGCAATAAAAAGGTGATTATGGCTGTCAAACCTAAACCAAACGTTGTGCACTCAAATCTTTTGCTGTATTTTGTTTATTTTGGCATCCGGATGATGATTCTAGCATTAAATTGCTTGGGCACCTGTTAATTTTTAAGATTTTGACACATTCAGCTCAAATGTACAATCATGCGCTAAAAACGCATTTAAAGCAATAAAAAGGTGATTATGGCTGTCAAACCTAAACCAAACGTTGTGCACTCAAATCTTTTGCTGTATTTAGTTTATTTTGGCATCCGGATGATGATTCTAGCATGAAATTGCTTGGGCACCTGTTAATTTTTAAGATTTTGACACATTCAGCTCAAATGTACACAATTGCTGATTATGGCTGTCAAATCTAAACCAAACGTTGTGCACTCAAATCTTTTGCTGTATTTTGTTTATTTTGGCATCCGGATGATGATTCTAGCATTAAATTGCTTGGGCACCTGTTAATTTTTAAGATTTTGACACATTCAGCTCAAATGTACAATCATGCGCTAAAAACGCATTTAAAGCAATAAAAAGGTGATTATGGCTGTCAAACCTAAACCAAACGTTGTGCACTCAAATCTTTTGCTGTATTTAGTTTATTTTGGCATCCGGATGATGATTCTAGCATGAAATTGCTTGGGCACCTGTTAATTTTTAAGATTTTGACACATTCACCTCAAATGTACAATCATGCGCTAAAAACGCATTTAAAGCAATAAAAAGGTGATTATGGCTGTCAAACCTAAACCAAACGTTGTGCACTCAAATCTTTTGCTGTATTTAGTTTATTTTGGCATCCGGATGATGATTCTAGCATGAAATTGTTGGGCACCTGTTAATTTGTAAGATTTTGACACATTCAGCTCAAATGTACACACAATTGCTGATTATGGCTGTCAAATCTAAACCAAACGTTGTGCACTCAAATCTTTTGCTGTATTTAGTTTATTTTGGCATCCGGATGATGATTCTAGCATGAAATTGCTTGGGCACCTGTTAATTTTTAAGATTTTGACACATTCAGCTCAAATGTACAATCATGCGCTAAAAACGCATTTAAAGCAATAAAAAGGTGATTATGGCTGTCAAACCTAAACCAAACGTTGTGCACTCAAATCTTTTGCTGTATTTAGTTTATTTTGGCATCCGGATGATGATTCTAGCATGAAATTGCTTGGGCACCTGTTAATTTTTAAGACTTTGACACATTCAGCTCAAATGTACACAATTGCTGATTATGGCTGTCAAATCTAAACCAAACGTTGTGCACTCAAATCTTTTGCTGTATTTAGTTTATTTTGGCATCCGGATGATGATTCTAGCATGAAATTGCTTGGGCACCTGTTAATTTTTAAGATTTTGACACATTCAGCTCAAATGTACAATCATGCGCTAAAAACGCATTTAAAGCAATAAAAAGGTGATTATGGCTGTCAAACCTAAACCAAACGTTGTGCACTCAAATCTTTTGCTGTATTTAGTTTATTTTGGCATCCGGATGATGATTCTAGCATGAAATTGCTTGGGCACCTGTTAATTTTTAAGATTTTGACACATTCAGCTCAAATGTACAATCATGCGCTAAAAACGCATTTAAAGCAATAAAAAGGTGATTATGGCTGTCAAACCTAAACCAAACGTTGTGCACTCAAATCTTTTGCTGTATTTAGTTTATTTTGGCATCCGGATGATGATTCTAGCATGAAATTGCTTGGGCACCTGTTAATTTTTAAGATTTTGACACATTCAGCTCAAATGTACACAATTGCTGATTATGGCTGTCAAATCTAAACCAAACGTTGTGCACTCAAATCTTTTGCTGTATTTAGTTTATTTTGGCATCCGGATGATGATTCTAGCATGAAATTGCTTGGGCACCTGTTAATTTTTAAGATTTTGACACATTCAGCTCAAATGTACAATCATGCGCTAAAAACGCATTTAAAGCAATAAAAAGGTGATTATGGCTGTCAAACCTAAACCAAACGTTGTGCACTCAAATCTTTTGCTGTATTTAGTTTATTTTGGCATCCGGATGATGATTCTAGCATGAAATTGCTTGGGCACCTGTTAATTTTTAAGATTTTGACACATTCAGCTCAAATGTACACAATTGCTGATTATGGCTGTCAAATCTAAACCAAACGTTGTGCACTCAAATCTTTTGCTGTATTTAGTTTATTTTGGCATCCGGATGATGATTCTAGCATGAAATTGCTTGGGCACCTGTTAATTTTTAAGATTTTGACACATTCAGCTCAAATGTACAATCATGCGCTAAAAACGCATTTAAAGCAATAAAAAGGTGATTATGTCTGTCAAACCTAAACCAAACGTTGCACTCAAATCTTTTGCTGTATTTAGTTTATTTTGGCATCCGGATGATGATTCTAGCATGAAATTGCTTGGGCACCTGTTAATTTTTAAGATTTTGACACATTCAGCTCAAATGTACACAATTGCTGATTATGGCTGTCAAATCTAAACCAAACGTTGTGCACTCAAATCTTTTGCTGTATTTAGTTTATTTTGGCATCCGGATGATGATTCTAGCATGAAATTGCTTGGGCACCTGTTAATTTTTAAGATTTTGACACATTCAGCTCAAATGTACACAATTGCTGATTATGGCTGTCAAATCTAAACCAAACGTTGTGCACTCAAATCTTTTGCTGTATTTAGTTTATTTTGGCATCCGGATGATGATTCTAGCATGAAATTGCTTGGGCACCTGTTAATTTTTAAGATTTTGACACATTCAGCTCAAATGTACACAATTGCTGATTATGGCTGTCAAATCTAAACCAAACGTTGTGCACTCAAATCTTTTGCTGTATTTAGTTTATTTTGGCATCCGGATGATGATTCTAGCATGAAATTGCTTGGGCACCTGTTAATTTTTAAGATTTTGACACATTCAGCTCAAATGTACACAATTGCTGATTATGGCTGTCAAATCTAAACCAAACGTTGTGCACTCAAATCTTTTGCTGTATTTAGTTTATTTTGGCATCCGGATGATGATTCTAGCATGAAATTGCTTGGGCACCTGTTAATTTTTAAGATTTTGACACATTCAGCTCAAATGTACACAATTGCTGATTATGGCTGTCAAATCTAAACCAAACGTTGTGCACTCAAATCTTTTGCTGTATTTAGTTTATTTTGGCCTCCGGATGATGATTCTAGCATGAAATTGCTTGGGCACCTGTTAATTTTTAAGATTTTGACACATTCAGCTCAAATGTACAATCATGCGCTAAAAACGTATTTAAAGCAATAAAAAGGTGATTATGGCTGTCAAACCTAAACCAAACGTTGTGCACTCAAATCTTTTGCTGTATTTAGTTTATTTTGGCATCCGGATGATGATTCTAGCATGAAATTGCTTGGGCACCTGTTAATTTTTAAGATTTTGACACATTCAGCTCAAATGTACACAATTGCTGATTATGGCTGTCAAATCTAAACCAAACGTTGTGCACTCAAATCTTTTGCTGTATTTAGTTTATTTTGGCATCCGGATGATGATTCTAGCATGAAATTGCTTGGGCACCTGTTAATTTTTAAGATTTTGACACATTCAGCTCAAATGTACACAATTGCTGATTATGGCTGTCAAATCTAAACCAAACGTTGTGCACTCAAATCTTTTGCTGTATTTAGTTTATTTTGGCATCCGGATGATGATTCTAGCATGAAATTGCTTGGGCACCTGTTAATTTTTAAGATTTTGACACATTCAGCTCAAATGTACACAATTGCTGATTATGGCTGTCAAATCTAAACCAAACGTTGTGCACTCAAATCTTTTGCTGTATTTAGTTTATTTTGGCATCCGGATGATGATTCTAGCATGAAATTGCTTGGGCACCTCTTAATTTTTAAGATTTTGACACATTCAGCTCAAATGTACACAATTGCTGATTATGGCTGTCAAATCTAAACCAAACGTTGTGCACTCAAATCTTTTGCTGTATTTAGTTTATTTTGGCATCGGGATGATGATTCTAGCATGAAATGGCTTGGGCACCTGTTAATTTTTAAGATTTTGACACATTCAGCTCAAATGTACAATCATGCGCTAAAAACGCATTTAAAGCAATAAAAAGGTGATTATGGCTGTCAAACCTAAACCAAACGTTGTGCACTCAAATCTTTTGCTGTATTTAGTTTATTTTGGCATCCGGATGATGATTCTAGCATGAAATTGCTTGGGCACCTGTTAATTTTTAAGATTTTGACACATTCAGCTCAAATGTACACAATTGCTGATTATGGCTGTCAAATCTAAACCAAACGTTGTGCACTCAAATCTTTTGCTGTATTTAGTTTATTTTGGCATCCGGATGATGATTCTAGCATGAAATTGCTTGGGCACCTGTTAATTTTTAAGATTTTGACACATTCAGCTCAAATGTACACAATTGCTGATTATGGCTGTCAAATCTAAACCAAACGTTGTGCACTCAAATCTTTTGCTGTATTTAGTTTATTTTGGCATCCGGATGATGATTCTAGCATGAAATTGCTTGGGCACCTGTTAATTTTTAAGATTTTGACACATTCAGCTCAAATGTACACAATTGCTGATTATGGCTGTCAAATCTAAACCAAACGTTGTGCACTCAAATCTTTTGCTGTATTTAGTTTATTTTGGCCTCCGGATGATGATTCTAGCATGAAATTGCTTGGGCACCTGTTAATTTTTAAGATTTTGACACATTCAGCTCAAATGTACAATCATGCGCTAAAAACGTATTTAAAGCAATAAAAAGGTGATTATGGCTGTCAAACCTAAACCAAACGTTGTGCACTCAAATCTTTTGCTGTATTTAGTTTATTTTGGCATCCGGATGATGATTCTAGCATGAAATTGCTTGGGCACCTGTTAATTTTTAAGACTTTGACACATTCAGCTCAAATGTACACAATTGCTGATTATGGCTGTCAAATCTAAACCAAACGTTGTGCACTCAAATCTTTTGCTGTATTTAGTTTATTTTGGCATCCGGATGATGATTCTAGCATGAAATTGCTTGGGCACCTGTTAATTTTTAAGATTTTGACACATTCAGCTCAAATGTACAATCATGCGCTAAAAACGCATTTAAAGCAATAAAAAGGTGATTATGGCTGTCAAACCTAAACCAAACGTTGTGCACTCAAATCTTTTGCTGTATTTAGTTTATTTTGGCATCCGGATGATGATTCTAGCATGAAATTGCTTGGGCACCTGTTAATTTTTAAGATTTTGACACATTCAGCTCAAATGTACAATCATGCGCTAAAAACGCATTTAAAGCAATAAAAAGGTGATTATGGCTGTCAAACCTAAACCAAACGTTGTGCACTCAAATCTTTTGCTGTATTTAGTTTATTTTGGCATCCGGATGATGATTCTAGCATGAAATTGCTTGGGCACCTGTTAATTTTTAAGATTTTGACACATTCAGCTCAAATGTACACAATTGCTGATTATGGCTGTCAAATCTAAACCAAACGTTGTGCACTCAAATCTTTTGCTGTATTTAGTTTATTTTGGCATCCGGATGATGATTCTAGCATGAAATTGCTTGGGCACCTGTTAATTTTTAAGATTTTGACACATTCAGCTCAAATGTACAATCATGCGCTAAAAACGCATTTAAAGCAATAAAAAGGTGATTATGGCTGTCAAACCTAAACCAAACGTTGTGCACTCAAATCTTTTGCTGTATTTAGTTTATTTTGGCATCCGGATGATGATTCTAGCATGAAATTGCTTGGGCACCTGTTAATTTTTAAGATTTTGACACATTCAGCTCAAATGTACACAATTGCTGATTATGGCTGTCAAATCTAAACCAAACGTTGTGCACTCAAATCTTTTGCTGTATTTAGTTTATTTTGGCATCCGGATGATGATTCTAGCATGAAATTGCTTGGGCACCTGTTAATTTTTAAGATTTTGACACATTCAGCTCAAATGTACAATCATGCGCTAAAAACGCATTTAAAGCAATAAAAAGGTGATTATGTCTGTCAAACCTAAACCAAACGTTGTGCACTCAAATCTTTTGCTGTATTTAGTTTATTTTGGCATCCGGATGATGATTCTAGCATGAAATTGCTTGGGCACCTGTTAATTTTTAAGATTTTGACACATTCAGCTCAAATGTACACAATTGCTGATTATGGCTGTCAAATCTAAACCAAACGTTGTGCACTCAAATCTTTTGCTGTATTTAGTTTATTTTGGCATCCGGATGATGATTCTAGCATGAAATTGCTTGGGCACCTGTTAATTTTTAAGATTTTGACACATTCAGCTCAAATGTACACAATTGCTGATTATGGCTGTCAAATCTAAACCAAACGTTGTGCACTCAAATCTTTTGCTGTATTTAGTTTATTTTGGCATCCGGATGATGATTCTAGCATGAAATTGCTTGGGCACCTGTTAATTTTTAAGATTTTGACACATTCAGCTCAAATGTACAATCATGCCCTAAAAACGCATTTAAAGCAATAAAAAGGTGATTATGGCTGTCAAACCTAAACCAAACGTTGTGCACTCAAATCTTTTGCTGTATTTAGTTTATTTGGGCATCCGGATGATGATTCTAGCATGAAATTGCTTGGGCACCTGTTAATTTTTAAGATTTTGACACATTCAGCTCAAATGTACACAATTGCTGATTATGGCTGTCAAATCTAAACCAAACGTTGTGCACTCAAATCTTTTGCTGTATTTAGTTTATTTTGGCATCCGGATGATGATTCTAGCATGAAATTGCTTGGGCACCTGTTAATTTTTAAGATTTTGACACATTCAGCTCAAATGTACACAATTGCTGATTATGGCTGTCAAATCTAAACCAAACGTTGTGCACTCAAATCTTTTGCTGTATTTAGTTTATTTTGGCATCCGGATGATGATTCTAGCATGAAATTGCTTGGGCACCTGTTAATTTTTAAGATTTTGACACATTCAGCTCAAATGTACACAATTGCTGATTATGGCTGTCAAATCTAAACCAAACGTTGTGCACTCAAATCTTTTGCTGTATTTAGTTTATTTTGGCCTCCGGATGATGATTCTAGCATGAAATTGCTTGGGCACCTGTTAATTTTTAAGATTTTGACACATTCAGCTCAAATGTACAATCATGCGCTAAAAACGTATTTAAAGCAATAAAAAGGTGATTATGGCTGTCAAACCTAAACCAAACGTTGTGCACTCAAATCTTTTGCTGTATTTAGTTTATTTTGGCATCCGGATGATGATTCTAGCATGAAATTGCTTGGGCACCTGTTAATTTTTAAGATTTTGACACATTCAGCTCAAATGTACACAATTGCTGATTATGGCTGTCAAATCTAAACCAAACGTTGTGCACTCAAATCTTTTGCTGTATTTAGTTTATTTTGGCATCCGGATGATGATTCTAGCATGAAATTGCTTGGGCACCTGTTAATTTTTAAGATTTTGACACATTCAGCTCAAATGTACAATCATGCGCTAAAAACGCATTTAAAGCAATAAAAAGGTGATTATGGCTGTCAAACCTAAACCAAACGTTGTGCACTCAAATCTTTTGCTGTATTTAGTTTATTTTGGCATCCGGATGATGATTCTAGCATGAAATTGCTTGGGCACCTGTTAATTTTTAAGATTTTGACACATTCAGCTCAAATGTACAATCATGCGCTAAAAACGCATTTAAAGCAATAAAAAGGTGATTATGGCTGTCAAACCTAAACCAAACGTTGTGCACTCAAATCTTTTGCTGTATTTAGTTTATTTTGGCATCCGGATGATGATTCTAGCATGAAATTGCTTGGGCACCTGTTAATTTTTAAGATTTTGACACATTCAGCTCAAATGTACACAATTGCTGATTATGGCTGTCAAATCTAAACCAAACGTTGTGCACTCAAATCTTTTGCTGTATTTAGTTTATTTTGGCATCCGGATGATGATTCTAGCATGAAATTGCTTGGGCACCTGTTAATTTTTAAGATTTTGACACATTCAGCTCAAATGTACAATCATGCGCTAAAAACGCATTTAAAGCAATAAAAAGGTGATTATGGCTGTCAAACCTAAACCAAACGTTGTGCACTCAAATCTTTTGCTGTATTTAGTTTATTTTGGCATCCGGATGATGATTCTAGCATGAAATTGCTTGGGCACCTGTTAATTTTTAAGATTTTGACACATTCAGCTCAAATGTACACAATTGCTGATTATGGCTGTCAAATCTAAACCAAACGTTGTGCACTCAAATCTTTTGCTGTATTTAGTTTATTTTGGCATCCGGATGATGATTCTAGCATGAAATTGCTTGGGCACCTGTTAATTTTTAAGATTTTGACACATTCAGCTCAAATGTACAATCATGCGCTAAAAACGCATTTAAAGCAATAAAAAGGTGATTATGGCTGTCAAACCTAAACCAAACGTTGTGCACTCAAATCTTTTGCTGTATTTAGTTTATTTTGGCATCCGGATGATGATTCTAGCATGAAATTGCTTGGGCACCTGTTAATTTTTAAGATTTTGACACATTCAGCTCAAATGTACACAATTGCTGATTATGGCTGTCAAATCTAAACCAAACGTTGTGCACTCAAATCTTTTGCTGTATTTAGTTTATTTTGGCATCCGGATGATGATTCTAGCATGAAATTGCTTGGGCACCTGTTAATTTTTAAGATTTTGACACATTCAGCTCAAATATACACAATTGCTGATTATGGCTGTCAAATCTAAACCAAACGTTGTGCACTCAAATCTTTTGCTGTATTTAGTTTATTTTGGCATCCGGATGATGATTCTAGCATGAAATTGCTTGGGCACCTGTTAATTTTTAAGATTTTGACACATTCAGCTCAAATGTACAATCATGCGCTAAAAACGCATTTAAAGCAATAAAAAGGTGATTATGGCTGTCAAACCTAAACCAAACGTTGTGCACTCAAATCTTTTGCTGTATTTAGTTTATTTTGGCATCCGGATGATGATTCTAGCATGAAATTGCTTGGGCACCTGTTAATTTTTAAGATTTTGACACATTCAGCTCAAATGTACACAATTGCTGATTATGGCTGTCAAATCTAAACCAAACGTTGTGCACTCAAATCTTTTGCTGTATTTAGTTTATTTTGGCATCCGGATGATGATTCTAGCATGAAATTGCTTGGGCACCTGTTAATTTTTAAGATTTTGACACATTCAGCTCAAATGTACAATCATGCGCTAAAAACGCATTTAAAGCAATAAAAAGGTGATTATGGCTGTCAAACCTAAACCAAACGTTGTGCACTCAAATCTTTTGCTGTATTTAGTTTATTTTGGCATCCGGATGATGATTCTAGCATGAAATTGCTTGGGCACCTGTTAATTTTTAAGATTTTGACACATTCAGCTCAAATGTACACAATTGCTGATTATGGCTGTCAAATCTAAACCAAACGTTGTGCACTCAAATCTTTTGCTGTATTTAGTTTATTTTGGCATCCGGATGATGATTCTAGCATGAAATTGCTTGGGCACCTGTTAATTTTTAAGATTTTGACACATTCAGCTCAAATGTACAATCATGCGCTAAAAACGCATTTAAAGCAATAAAAAGGTGATTATGGCTGTCAAACCTAAACCAAACGTTGTGCACTCAAATCTTTTGCTGTATTTAGTTTATTTTGGCATCCGGATGATGATTCTAGCATGAAATTGCTTGGGCACCTGTTAATTTTTAAGATTTTGACACATTCACCTCAAATGTACAATCATGCGCTAAAAACGCATTTAAAGCAATAAAAAGGTGATTATGGCTGTCAAACCTAAACCAAACGTTGTGCACTCAAATCTTTTGCTGTATTTAGTTTATTTTGGCATCCGGATGATGATTCTAGCATGAAATTGTTGGGCACCTGTTAATTTGTAAGATTTTGACACATTCAGCTCAAATGTACACAATTGCTGATTATGGCTGTCAAATCTAAACCAAACGTTGTGCACTCAAATCTTTTGCTGTATTTAGTTTATTTTGGCATCCGGATGATGATTCTAGCATGAAATTGCTTGGGCACCTGTTAATTTTTAAGATTTTGACACATTCAGCTCAAATGTACAATCATGCGCTAAAAACGCATTTAAAGCAATAAAAAGGTGATTATGGCTGTCAAACCTAAATCAAACGTTGTGCACTCAAATCTTTTGCTGTATTTAGTTTATTTTGGCATCCGGATGATGATTCTACCATGAAATTGCTTGGGCACCTGTTAATTTTTAAGATTTTGACACATTCAGCTCAAATGTACACAATTGCTGATTATGGCTGTCAAATCTAAACCAAACGTTGTGCACTCAAATCTTTTGCTGTATTTAGTTTATTTTGGCATCCGGATGATGATTCTAGCATGAAATTGCTTGGGCACCTGTTAATTTTTAAGATTTTGACACATTCAGCTCAAATGTACAATCATGCGCTAAAAACGCATTTAAAGCAATAAAAAGGTGATTATGGCTGTCAAACCTAAACCAAACGTTGTGCACTCAAATCTTTTGCTGTATTTAGTTTATTTTGGCATCCGGATGATGATTCTAGCATGAAATTGCTTGGGCACCTGTTAATTTTTAAGATTTTGACACATTCAGCTCAAATGTACACAATTGCTGATTATGGCTGTCAAATCTAAACCAAACGTTGTGCACTCAAATCTTTTGCTGTATTTAGTTTATTTTGGCATCCGGATGATGATTCTAGCATGAAATTGCTTGGGCACCTGTTAATTTTTAAGATTTTGACACATTCAGCTCAAATGTACAATCATGCGCTAAAAACGCATTTAAAGCAATAAAAAGGTGATTATGGCTGTCAAACCTAAACCAAACGTTGTGCACTCAAATCTTTTGCTGTATTTAGTTTATTTTGGCATCCGGATGATGATTCTAGCATGAAATTGCTTGGGCACCTGTTAATTTTTAAGATTTTGACACATTCAGCTCAAATGTACACAATTGCTGATTATGGCTGTCAAATCTAAACCAAACGTTGTGCACTCAAATCTTTTGCTGTATTTAGTTTATTTTGGCATCCGGATGATGATTCTAGCATGAAATTGCTTGGGCACCTGTTAATTTTTAAGATTTTGACACATTCAGCTCAAATATACACAATTGCTGATTATGGCTGTCAAATCTAAACCAAACGTTGTGCACTCAAATCTTTTGCTGTATTTAGTTTATTTTGGCATCCGGATGATGATTCTAGCATGAAATTGCTTGGGCACCTGTTAATTTTTAAGATTTTGACACATTCAGCTCAAATGTACAATCATGCGCTAAAAACGCATTTAAAGCAATAAAAAGGTGATTATGGCTGTCAAACCTAAACCAAACGTTGTGCACTCAAATCTTTTGCTGTATTTAGTTTATTTTGGCATCCGGATGATGATTCTAGCATGAAATTGCTTGGGCACCTGTTAATTTTTAAGATTTTGACACATTCAGCTCAAATGTACACAATTGCTGATTATGGCTGTCAAATCTAAACCAAACGTTGTGCACTCAAATCTTTTGCTGTATTTAGTTTATTTTGGCATCCGGATGATGATTCTAGCATGAAATTGCTTGGGCACCTGTTAATTTTTAAGATTTTGACACATTCAGCTCAAATGTACAATCATGCGCTAAAAACGCATTTAAAGCAATAAAAAGGTGATTATGGCTGTCAAACCTAAACCAAACGTTGTGCACTCAAATCTTTTGCTGTATTTAGTTTATTTTGGCATCCGGATGATGATTCTAGCATGAAATTGCTTGGGCACCTGTTAATTTTTAAGATTTTGACACATTCAGCTCAAATGTACACAATTGCTGATTATGGCTGTCAAATCTAAACCAAACGTTGTGCACTCAAATCTTTTGCTGTATTTAGTTTATTTTGGCATCCGGATGATGATTCTAGCATGAAATTGCTTGGGCACCTGTTAATTTTTAAGATTTTGACACATTCAGCTCAAATGTACACAATTGCTGATTATGGCTGTCAAATCTAAACCAAACGTTGTGCACTCAAATCTTTTGCTGTATTTAGTTTATTTTGGCCTCCGGATGATGATTCTAGCATGAAATTGCTTGGGCACCTGTTAATTTTTAAGATTTTGACACATTCAGCTCAAATGTACAATCATGCGCTAAAAACGTATTTAAAGCAATAAAAAGGTGATTATGGCTGTCAAACCTAAACCAAACGTTGTGCACTCAAATCTTTTGCTGTATTTAGTTTATTTTGGCATCCGGATGATGATTCTAGCATGAAATTGCTTGGGCACCTGTTAATTTTTAAGATTTTGACACATTCAGCTCAAATGTACACAATTGCTGATTATGGCTGTCAAATCTAAACCAAACGTTGTGCACTCAAATCTTTTGCTGTATTTAGTTTATTTTGGCATCCGGATGATGATTCTAGCATGAAATTGCTTGGGCACCTGTTAATTTTTAAGATTTTGACACATTCAGCTCAAATGTACAATCATGCGCTAAAAACGCATTTAAAGCAATAAAAAGGTGATTATGGCTGTCAAACCTAAACCAAACGTTGTGCACTCAAATCTTTTGCTGTATTTAGTTTATTTTGGCATCCGGATGATGATTCTAGCATGAAATTGCTTGGGCACCTGTTAATTTTTAAGATTTTGACACATTCACCTCAAATGTACAATCATGCGCTAAAAACGCATTTAAAGCAATAAAAAGGTGATTATGGCTGTCAAACCTAAACCAAACGTTGTGCACTCAAATCTTTTGCTGTATTTAGTTTATTTTGGCATCCGGATGATGATTCTAGCATGAAATTGTTGGGCACCTGTTAATTTGTAAGATTTTGACACATTCAGCTCAAATGTACACAATTGCTGATTATGGCTGTCAAATCTAAACCAAACGTTGTGCACTCAAATCTTTTGCTGTATTTAGTTTATTTTGGCATCCGGATGATGATTCTAGCATGAAATTGCTTGGGCACCTGTTAATTTTTAAGATTTTGACACATTCAGCTCAAATGTACAATCATGCGCTAAAAACGCATTTAAAGCAATAAAAAGGTGATTATGGCTGTCAAACCTAAATCAAACGTTGTGCACTCAAATCTTTTGCTGTATTTAGTTTATTTTGGCATCCGGATGATGATTCTACCATGAAATTGCTTGGGCACCTGTTAATTTTTAAGATTTTGACACATTCAGCTCAAATGTACACAATTGCTGATTATGGCTGTCAAATCTAAACCAAACGTTGTGCACTCAAATCTTTTGCTGTATTTAGTTTATTTTGGCATCCGGATGATGATTCTAGCATGAAATTGCTTGGGCACCTGTTAATTTTTAAGATTTTGACACATTCAGCTCAAATGTACAATCATGCGCTAAAAACGCATTTAAAGCAATAAAAAGGTGATTATGGCTGTCAAACCTAAACCAAACGTTGTGCACTCAAATCTTTTGCTGTATTTAGTTTATTTTGGCATCCGGATGATGATTCTAGCATGAAATTGCTTGGGCACCTGTTAATTTTTAAGATTTTGACACATTCAGCTCAAATGTACACAATTGCTGATTATGGCTGTCAAATCTAAACCAAACGTTGTGCACTCAAATCTTTTGCTGTATTTAGTTTATTTTGGCATCCGGATGATGATTCTAGCATGAAATTGCTTGGGCACCTGTTAATTTTTAAGATTTTGACACATTCAGCTCAAATGTACAATCATGCGCTAAAAACGCATTTAAAGCAATAAAAAGGTGATTATGGCTGTCAAACCTAAACCAAACGTTGTGCACTCAAATCTTTTGCTGTATTTAGTTTATTTTGGCATCCGGATGATGATTCTAGCATGAAATTGCTTGGGCACCTGTTAATTTTTAAGATTTTGACACATTCAGCTCAAATGTACACAATTGCTGATTATGGCTGTCAAATCTAAACCAAACGTTGTGCACTCAAATCTTTTGCTGTATTTAGTTTATTTTGGCATCCGGATGATGATTCTAGCATGAAATTGCTTGGGCACCTGTTAATTTTTAAGATTTTGACACATTCAGCTCAAATATACACAATTGCTGATTATGGCTGTCAAATCTAAACCAAACGTTGTGCACTCAAATCTTTTGCTGTATTTAGTTTATTTTGGCATCCGGATGATGATTCTAGCATGAAATTGCTTGGGCACCTGTTAATTTTTAAGATTTTGACACATTCAGCTCAAATGTACAATCATGCGCTAAAAACGCATTTAAAGCAATAAAAAGGTGATTATGGCTGTCAAACCTAAACCAAACGTTGTGCACTCAAATCTTTTGCTGTATTTAGTTTATTTTGGCATCCGGATGATGATTCTAGCATGAAATTGCTTGGGCACCTGTTAATTTTTAAGATTTTGACACATTCAGCTCAAATGTACACAATTGCTGATTATGGCTGTCAAATCTAAACCAAACGTTGTGCACTCAAATCTTTTGCTGTATTTAGTTTATTTTGGCATCCGGATGATGATTCTAGCATGAAATTGCTTGGGCACCTGTTAATTTTTAAGATTTTGACACATTCAGCTCAAATGTACACAATTGCTGATTATGGCTGTCAAATCTAAACCAAACGTTGTGCACTCAAATCTTTTGCTGTATTTAGTTTATTTTGGCCTCCGGATGATGATTCTAGCATGAAATTGCTTGGGCACCTGTTAATTTTTAAGATTTTGACACATTCAGCTCAAATGTACAATCATGCGCTAAAAACGTATTTAAAGCAATAAAAAGGTGATTATGGCTGTCAAACCTAAACCAAACGTTGTGCACTCAAATCTTTTGCTGTATTTAGTTTATTTTGGCATCCGGATGATGATTCTAGCATGAAATTGCTTGGGCACCTGTTAATTTTTAAGATTTTGACACATTCAGCTCAAATGTACACAATTGCTGATTATGGCTGTCAAATCTAAACCAAACGTTGTGCACTCAAATCTTTTGCTGTATTTAGTTTATTTTGGCATCCGGATGATGATTCTAGCATGAAATTGCTTGGGCACCTGTTAATTTTTAAGATTTTGACACATTCAGCTCAAATGTACAATCATGCGCTAAAAACGCATTTAAAGCAATAAAAAGGTGATTATGGCTGTCAAACCTAAACCAAACGTTGTGCACTCAAATCTTTTGCTGTATTTAGTTTATTTTGGCATCCGGATGATGATTCTAGCATGAAATTGCTTGGGCACCTGTTAATTTTTAAGATTTTGACACATTCAGCTCAAATGTACACAATTGCTGATTATGGCTGTCAAATCTAAACCAAACGTTGTGCACTCAAATCTTTTGCTGTATTTAGTTTATTTTGGCATCCGGATGATGATTCTAGCATGAAATTGCTTGGGCACCTGTTAATTTTTAAGATTTTGACACATTCAGCTCAAATATACACAATTGCTGATTATGGCTGTCAAATCTAAACCAAACGTTGTGCACTCAAATCTTTTGCTGTATTTAGTTTATTTTGGCATCCGGATGATGATTCTAGCATGAAATTGCTTGGGCACCTGTTAATTTTTAAGATTTTGACACATTCAGCTCAAATGTACAATCATGCGCTAAAAACGCATTTAAAGCAATAAAAAGGTGATTATGGCTGTCAAACCTAAACCAAACGTTGTGCACTCAAATCTTTTGCTGTATTTAGTTTATTTTGGCATCCGGATGATGATTCTAGCATGAAATTGCTTGGGCACCTGTTAATTTTTAAGATTTTGACACATTCAGCTCAAATGTACACAATTGCTGATTATGGCTGTCAAATCTAAACCAAACGTTGTGCACTCAAATCTTTTGCTGTATTTAGTTTATTTTGGCATCCGGATGATGATTCTAGCATGAAATTGCTTGGGCACCTGTTAATTTTTAAGATTTTGACACATTCAGCTCAAATGTACACAATTGCTGATTATGGCTGTCAAATCTAAACCAAACGTTGTGCACTCAAATCTTTTGCTGTATTTAGTTTATTTTGGCATCCGGATGATGATTCTAGCATGAAATTGCTTGGGCACCTGTTAATTTTTAAGATTTTGACACATTCAGCTCAAATATACACAATTGCTGATTATGGCTGTCAAATCTAAACCAAACGTTGTGCACTCAAATCTTTTGCTGTATTTAGTTTATTTTGGCATCCGGATGATGATTCTAGCATGAAATTGCTTGGGCACCTGTTAATTTTTAAGATTTTGACACATTCAGCTCAAATGTACAATCATGCGCTAAAAACGCATTTAAAGCAATAAAAAGGTGATTATGGCTGTCAAACCTAAACCAAACGTTGTGCACTCAAATCTTTTGCTGTATTTAGTTTATTTTGGCATCCGGATGATGATTCTAGCATGAAATTGCTTGGGCACCTGTTAATTTTTAAGATTTTGACACATTCAGCTCAAATGTACACAATTGCTGATTATGGCTGTCAAATCTAAACCAAACGTTGTGCACTCAAATCTTTTGCTGTATTTAGTTTATTTTGGCATCCGGATGATGATTCTAGCATGAAATTGCTTGGGCACCTGTTAATTTTTAAGATTTTGACACATTCAGCTCAAATGTACACAATTGCTGATTATGGCTGTCAAATCTAAACCAAACGTTGTGCACTCAAATCTTTTGCTGTATTTAGTTTATTTTGGCCTCCGGATGATGATTCTAGCATGAAATTGCTTGGGCACCTGTTAATTTTTAAGATTTTGACACATTCAGCTCAAATGTACAATCATGCGCTAAAAACGTATTTAAAGCAATAAAAAGGTGATTATGGCTGTCAAACCTAAACCAAACGTTGTGCACTCAAATCTTTTGCTGTATTTAGTTTATTTTGGCATCCGGATGATGATTCTAGCATGAAATTGCTTGGGCACCTGTTAATTTTTAAGATTTTGACACATTCAGCTCAAATGTACAATCATGCGCTAAAAACGCATTTAAAGCAATAAAAAGGTGATTATGGCTGTCAAACCTAAACCAAACGTTGTGCACTCAAATCTTTTGCTGTATTTAGTTTATTTTGGCATCCGGATGATGATTCTAGCATGAAATTGCTTGGGCACCTGTTAATTTTTAAGATTTTGACACATTCAGCTCAAATGTACACAATTGCTGATTATGGCTGTCAAATCTAAACCAAACGTTGTGCACTCAAATCTTTTGCTGTATTTAGTTTATTTTGGCATCCGGATGATGATTCTAGCATGAAATTGCTTGGGCACCTGTTAATTTTTAAGATTTTGACACATTCAGCTCAAATGTACACAATTGCTGATTATGGCTGTCAAATCTAAACCAAACGTTGTGCACTCAAATCTTTTGCTGTATTTAGTTTATTTT
The DNA here is from genome assembly GCF_051991245.1 of Festucalex cinctus. Taxonomy (NCBI): domain Eukaryota; kingdom Metazoa; phylum Chordata; class Actinopteri; order Syngnathiformes; family Syngnathidae; genus Festucalex; species Festucalex cinctus. The sequence continues at coordinate 115,710 of NW_027520321.1, forward strand.
GGCATCCGGATGATGATTCTAGCATGAAATTGCTTGGGCACCTGTTAATTTTTAAGATTTTGACACATTCAGCTCAAATATACACAATTGCTGATTATGGCTGTCAAATCTAAACCAAACGTTGTGCACTCAAATCTTTTGCTGTATTTAGTTTATTTTGGCATCCGGATGATGATTCTAGCATGAAATTGCTTGGGCACCTGTTAATTTTTAAGATTTTGACACATTCAGCTCAAATGTACAATCATGCGCTAAAAACGCATTTAAAGCAATAAAAAGGTGATTATGGCTGTCAAACCTAAACCAAACGTTGTGCACTCAAATCTTTTGCTGTATTTAGTTTATTTTGGCATCCGGATGATGATTCTAGCATGAAATTGCTTGGGCACCTGTTAATTTTTAAGATTTTGACACATTCAGCTCAAATGTACACAATTGCTGATTATGGCTGTCAAATCTAAACCAAACGTTGTGCACTCAAATCTTTTGCTGTATTTAGTTTATTTTGGCATCCGGATGATGATTCTAGCATGAAATTGCTTGGGCACCTGTTAATTTTTAAGATTTTGACACATTCAGCTCAAATGTACACAATTGCTGATTATGGCTGTCAAATCTAAACCAAACGTTGTGCACTCAAATCTTTTGCTGTATTTAGTTTATTTTGGCCTCCGGATGATGATTCTAGCATGAAATTGCTTGGGCACCTGTTAATTTTTAAGATTTTGACACATTCAGCTCAAATGTACAATCATGCGCTAAAAACGTATTTAAAGCAATAAAAAGGTGATTATGGCTGTCAAACCTAAACCAAACGTTGTGCACTCAAATCTTTTGCTGTATTTAGTTTATTTTGGCATCCGGATGATGATTCTAGCATGAAATTGCTTGGGCACCTGTTAATTTTTAAGATTTTGACACATTCAGCTCAAATGTACACAATTGCTGATTATGGCTGTCAAATCTAAACCAAACGTTGTGCACTCAAATCTTTTGCTGTATTTAGTTTATTTTGGCATCCGGATGATGATTCTAGCATGAAATTGCTTGGGCACCTGTTAATTTTTAAGATTTTGACACATTCAGCTCAAATGTACAATCATGCGCTAAAAACGCATTTAAAGCAATAAAAAGGTGATTATGGCTGTCAAACCTAAACCAAACGTTGTGCACTCAAATCTTTTGCTGTATTTAGTTTATTTTGGCATCCGGATGATGATTCTAGCATGAAATTGCTTGGGCACCTGTTAATTTTTAAGATTTTGACACATTCAGCTCAAATGTACACAATTGCTGATTATGGCTGTCAAATCTAAACCAAACGTTGTGCACTCAAATCTTTTGCTGTATTTAGTTTATTTTGGCATCCGGATGATGATTCTAGCATGAAATTGCTTGGGCACCTGTTAATTTTTAAGATTTTGACACATTCAGCTCAAATATACACAATTGCTGATTATGGCTGTCAAATCTAAACCAAACGTTGTGCACTCAAATCTTTTGCTGTATTTAGTTTATTTTGGCATCCGGATGATGATTCTAGCATGAAATTGCTTGGGCACCTGTTAATTTTTAAGATTTTGACACATTCAGCTCAAATGTACAATCATGCGCTAAAAACGCATTTAAAGCAATAAAAAGGTGATTATGGCTGTCAAACCTAAACCAAACGTTGTGCACTCAAATCTTTTGCTGTATTTAGTTTATTTTGGCATCCGGATGATGATTCTAGCATGAAATTGCTTGGGCACCTGTTAATTTTTAAGATTTTGACACATTCAGCTCAAATGTACACAATTGCTGATTATGGCTGTCAAATCTAAACCAAACGTTGTGCACTCAAATCTTTTGCTGTATTTAGTTTATTTTGGCATCCGGATGATGATTCTAGCATGAAATTGCTTGGGCACCTGTTAATTTTTAAGATTTTGACACATTCAGCTCAAATGTACACAATTGCTGATTATGGCTGTCAAATCTAAACCAAACGTTGTGCACTCAAATCTTTTGCTGTATTTAGTTTATTTTGGCCTCCGGATGATGATTCTAGCATGAAATTGCTTGGGCACCTGTTAATTTTTAAGATTTTGACACATTCAGCTCAAATGTACAATCATGCGCTAAAAACGTATTTAAAGCAATAAAAAGGTGATTATGGCTGTCAAACCTAAACCAAACGTTGTGCACTCAAATCTTTTGCTGTATTTAGTTTATTTTGGCATCCGGATGATGATTCTAGCATGAAATTGCTTGGGCACCTGTTAATTTTTAAGATTTTGACACATTCAGCTCAAATGTACACAATTGCTGATTATGGCTGTCAAATCTAAACCAAACGTTGTGCACTCAAATCTTTTGCTGTATTTAGTTTATTTTGGCATCCGGATGATGATTCTAGCATGAAATTGCTTGGGCACCTGTTAATTTTTAAGATTTTGACACATTCAGCTCAAATGTACAATCATGCGCTAAAAACGCATTTAAAGCAATAAAAAGGTGATTATGGCTGTCAAACCTAAACCAAACGTTGTGCACTCAAATCTTTTGCTGTATTTAGTTTATTTTGGCATCCGGATGATGATTCTAGCATGAAATTGCTTGGGCACCTGTTAATTTTTAAGATTTTGACACATTCAGCTCAAATGTACACAATTGCTGATTATGGCTGTCAAATCTAAACCAAACGTTGTGCACTCAAATCTTTTGCTGTATTTAGTTTATTTTGGCATCCGGATGATGATTCTAGCATGAAATTGCTTGGGCACCTGTTAATTTTTAAGATTTTGACACATTCAGCTCAAATGTACAATCATGCGCTAAAAACGCATTTAAAGCAATAAAAAGGTGATTATGGCTGTCAAACCTAAACCAAACGTTGTGCACTCAAATCTTTTGCTGTATTTAGTTTATTTTGGCATCCGGATGATGATTCTAGCATGAAATTGCTTGGGCACCTGTTAATTTTTAAGATTTTGACACATTCAGCTCAAATGTACACAATTGCTGATTATGGCTGTCAAATCTAAACCAAACGTTGTGCACTCAAATCTTTTGCTGTATTTAGTTTATTTTGGCATCCGGATGATGATTCTAGCATGAAATTGCTTGGGCACCTGTTAATTTTTAAGATTTTGACACATTCAGCTCAAATGTACAATCATGCGCTAAAAACGCATTTAAAGCAATAAAAAGGTGATTATGGCTGTCAAACCTAAACCAAACGTTGTGCACTCAAATCTTTTGCTGTATTTAGTTTATTTTGGCATCCGGATGATGATTCTAGCATGAAATTGCTTGGGCACCTGTTAATTTTTAAGATTTTGACACATTCAGCTCAAATGTACAATCATGCGCTAAAAACGCATTTAAAGCAATAAAAAGGTGATTATGGCTGTCAAACCTAAACCAAACGTTGTGCACTCAAATCTTTTGCTGTATAGTTTATTTTGGCATCCGGATGATGATTCTAGAATGAAATTGCTTGGGCACCTGTTAATTTTTAAGATTTTGACACATTCAGCTCAAATGTACACAATTGCTGATTATGGCTGTCAAATCTAAACCAAACGTTGTGCACTCAAATCTTTTGCTGTATTTAGTTTATTTTGGCATCCGGATGATGATTCTAGCATTAAATTGCTTGGGCACCTGTTAATTTTTAAGATTTTGACACATTCAGCTCAAATGTACAATCATGCGCTAAAAACGCATTTAAAGCAATAAAAAGGTGATTATGGCTGTCAAACCTAAACCAAACGTTGTGCACTCAAATCTTTTGCTGTATTTAGTTTATTTTGGCATCCGGATGATGATTCTAGCATGAAATTGCTTGGGCACCTGTTAATTTTTAAGATTTTGACACATTCAGCTCAAATGTACACAATTGCTGATTATGGCTGTCAAATCTAAACCAAACGTTGTGCACTCAAATCTTTTGCTGTATTTAGTTTATTTTGGCATCCGGATGATGATTCTAGCATGAAATTGCTTGGGCACCTGTTAATTTTTAAGATTTTGACACATTCAGCTCAAATGTACAATCATGCGCTAAAAACGCATTTAAAGCAATAAAAAGGTGATTATGGCTGTCAAACCTAAACCAAACGTTGTGCACTCAAATCTTTTGCTGTATAGTTTATTTTGGCATCCGGATGATGATTCTAGAATGAAATTGCTTGGGCACCTGTTAATTTTTAAGATTTTGACACATTCAGCTCAAATGTACACAATTGCTGATTATGGCTGTCAAATCTAAACCAAACGTTGTGCACTCAAATCTTTTGCTGTATTTAGTTTATTTTGGCATCCGGATGATGATTCTAGCATTAAATTGCTTGGGCACCTGTTAATTTTTAAGATTTTGACACATTCAGCTCAAATGTACAATCATGCGCTAAAAACGCATTTAAAGCAATAAAAAGGTGATTATGGCTGTCAAACCTAAACCAAACGTTGTGCACTCAAATCTTTTGCTGTATTTAGTTTATTTTGGCATCCGGATGATGATTCTAGCATGAAATTGCTTGGGCACCTGTTAATTTTTAAGATTTTGACACATTCAGCTCAAATGTACACAATTGCTGATTATGGCTGTCAAATCTAAACCAAACGTTGTGCACTCAAATCTTTTGCTGTATTTAGTTTATTTTGGCATCCGGATGATGATTCTAGCATGAAATTGCTTGGGCACCTGTTAATTTTTAAGATTTTGACACATTCAGCTCAAATGTACAATCATGCGCTAAAAACGCATTTAAAGCAATAAAAAGGTGATTATGGCTGTCAAACCTAAACCAAACGTTGTGCACTCAAATCTTTTGCTGTATTTAGTTTATTTTGGCATCCGGATGATGATTCTAGCATGAAATTGCTTGGGCACCTGTTAATTTTTAAGATTTTGACACATTCAGCTCAAATGTACACAATTGCTGATTATGGCTGTCAAATCTAAACCAAACGTTGTGCACTCAAATCTTTTGCTGTATTTAGTTTATTTTGGCATCCGGATGATGATTCTAGCATGAAATTGCTTGGGCACCTGTTAATTTTTAAGATTTTGACACATTCAGCTCAAATATACACAATTGCTGATTATGGCTGTCAAATCTAAACCAAACGTTGTGCACTCAAATCTTTTGCTGTATTTAGTTTATTTTGGCATCCGGATGATGATTCTAGCATGAAATTGCTTGGGCACCTGTTAATTTTTAAGATTTTGACACATTCAGCTCAAATGTACAATCATGCGCTAAAAACGCATTTAAAGCAATAAAAAGGTGATTATGGCTGTCAAACCTAAACCAAACGTTGTGCACTCAAATCTTTTGCTGTATTTAGTTTATTTTGGCATCCGGATGATGATTCTAGCATGAAATTGCTTGGGCACCTGTTAATTTTTAAGATTTTGACACATTCAGCTCAAATGTACACAATTGCTGATTATGGCTGTCAAATCTAAACCAAACGTTGTGCACTCAAATCTTTTGCTGTATTTAGTTTATTTTGGCATCCGGATGATGATTCTAGCATGAAATTGCTTGGGCACCTGTTAATTTTTAAGATTTTGACACATTCAGCTCAAATGTACAATCATGCGCTAAAAACGCATTTAAAGCAATAAAAAGGTGATTATGGCTGTCAAACCTAAACCAAACGTTGTGCACTCAAATCTTTTGCTGTATTTAGTTTATTTTGGCATCCGGATGATGATTCTAGCATGAAATTGCTTGGGCACCTGTTAATTTTTAAGATTTTGACACATTCAGCTCAAATGTACAATCATGCGCTAAAAACGCATTTAAAGCAATAAAAAGGTGATTATGGCTGTCAAACCTAAACCAAACGTTGTGCACTCAAATCTTTTGCTGTATTTAGTTTATTTTGGCATCCGGATGATGATTCTAGAATGAAATTGCTTGGGCACCTGTTAATTTTTAAGATTTTGACACATTCAGCTCAAATGTACACAATTGCTGATTATGGCTGTCAAATCTAAACCAAACGTTGTGCACTCAAATCTTTTGCTGTATTTAGTTTATTTTGGCATCCGGATGATGATTCTAGCATTAAATTGCTTGGGCACCTGTTAATTTTTAAGATTTTGACACATTCAGCTCAAATGTACAATCATGCGCTAAAAACGCATTTAAAGCAATAAAAAGGTGATTATGGCTGTCAAACCTAAACCAAACGTTGTGCACTCAAATCTTTTGCTGTATTTAGTTTATTTTGGCATCCGGATGATGATTCTAGCATGAAATTGCTTGGGCACCTGTTAATTTTTAAGATTTTGACACATTCAGCTCAAATGTACACAATTGCTGATTATGGCTGTCAAATCTAAACCAAACGTTGTGCACTCAAATCTTTTGCTGTATTTAGTTTATTTTGGCATCCGGATGATGATTCTAGCATGAAATTGCTTGGGAACCTGTTAATTTTTAAGATTTTGACACATTCAGCTCAAATGTACACAATTGCTGATTATGGCTGTCAAATCTAAACCAAACGTTGTGCACTCAAATCTTTTGCTGTATTTAGTTTATTTTGGCCTCCGGATGATGATTCTAGCATGAAATTGCTTGGGCACCTGTTAATTTTTAAGATTTTGACACATTCAGCTCAAATGTACAATCATGCGCTAAAAACGTATTTAAAGCAATAAAAAGGTGATTATGGCTGTCAAACCTAAACCAAACGTTGTGCACTCAAATCTTTTGCTGTATTTAGTTTATTTTGGCATCCGGATGATGATTCTAGCATGAAATTGCTTGGGCACCTGTTAATTTTTAAGATTTTGACACATTCAGCTCAAATGTACACAATTGCTGATTATGGCTGTCAAATCTAAACCAAACGTTGTGCACTCAAATCTTTTGCTGTATTTAGTTTATTTTGGCATCCGGATGATGATTCTAGCATGAAATTGCTTGGGCACCTGTTAATTTTTAAGATTTTGACACATTCAGCTCAAATGTACACAATTGCTGATTATGGCTGTCAAATCTAAACCAAACGTTGTGCACTCAAATCTTTTGCTGTATTTAGTTTATTTTGGCCTCCGGATGATGATTCTAGCATGAAATTGCTTGGGCACCTGTTAATTTTTAAGATTTTGACACATTCAGCTCAAATGTACACAATTGCTGATTATGGCTGTCAAATCTAAACCAAACGTTGTGCACTCAAATCTTTTGCTGTATTTAGTTTATTTTGGCATCCGGATGATGATTCTAGCATGAAATTGCTTGGGCACCTGTTAATTTTTAAGATTTTGACACATTCAGCTCAAATGTACAATCATGCGCTAAAAACGCATTTAAAGCAATAAAAAGGTGATTATGGCTGTCAAACCTAAACCAAACGTTGTGCACTCAAATCTTTTGCTGTATTTAGTTTATTTTGGCATCCGGATGATGATTCTAGCATGAAATTGCTTGGGCACCTGTTAATTTTTAAGATTTTGACACATTCACCTCAAATGTACAATCATGCGCTAAAAACGCATTTAAAGCAATAAAAAGGTGATTATGGCTGTCAAACCTAAACCAAACGTTGTGCACTCAAATCTTTTGCTGTATTTAGTTTATTTTGGCATCCGGATGATGATTCTAGCATGAAATTGTTGGGCACCTGTTAATTTGTAAGATTTTGACACATTCAGCTCAAATGTACACAATTGCTGATTATGGCTGTCAAATCTAAACCAAACGTTGTGCACTCAAATCTTTTGCTGTATTTAGTTTATTTTGGCATCCGGATGATGATTCTAGCATGAAATTGCTTGGGCACCTGTTAATTTTTAAGATTTTGACACATTCAGCTCAAATGTACAATCATGCGCTAAAAACGCATTTAAAGCAATAAAAAGGTGATTATGGCTGTCAAACCTAAATCAAACGTTGTGCACTCAAATCTTTTGCTGTATTTAGTTTATTTTGGCATCCGGATGATGATTCTACCATGAAATTGCTTGGGCACCTGTTAATTTTTAAGATTTTGACACATTCAGCTCAAATGTACACAATTGCTGATTATGGCTGTCAAATCTAAACCAAACGTTGTGCACTCAAATCTTTTGCTGTATTTAGTTTATTTTGGCATCCGGATGATGATTCTAGCATGAAATTGCTTGGGCACCTGTTAATTTTTAAGATTTTGACACATTCAGCTCAAATGTACAATCATGCGCTAAAAACGCATTTAAAGCAATAAAAAGGTGATTATGGCTGTCAAACCTAAACCAAACGTTGTGCACTCAAATCTTTTGCTGTATTTAGTTTATTTTGGCATCCGGATGATGATTCTAGCATGAAATTGCTTGGGCACCTGTTAATTTTTAAGACTTTGACACATTCAGCTCAAATGTACACAATTGCTGATTATGGCTGTCAAATCTAAACCAAACGTTGTGCACTCAAATCTTTTGCTGTATTTAGTTTATTTTGGCATCCGGATGATGATTCTAGCATGAAATTGCTTGGGCACCTGTTAATTTTTAAGATTTTGACACATTCAGCTCAAATGTACAATCATGCGCTAAAAACGCATTTAAAGCAATAAAAAGGTGATTATGGCTGTCAAACCTAAACCAAACGTTGTGCACTCAAATCTTTTGCTGTATTTAGTTTATTTTGGCATCCGGATGATGATTCTAGCATGAAATTGCTTGGGCACCTGTTAATTTTTAAGATTTTGACACATTCAGCTCAAATGTACACAATTGCTGATTATGGCTGTCAAATCTAAACCAAACGTTGTGCACTCAAATCTTTTGCTGTATTTAGTTTATTTTGGCATCCGGATGATGATTCTAGCATGAAATTGCTTGGGCACCTGTTAATTTTTAAGATTTTGACACATTCAGCTCAAATGTACAATCATGCGCTAAAAACGCATTTAAAGCAATAAAAAGGTGATTATGGCTGTCAAACCTAAACCAAACGTTGTGCACTCAAATCTTTTGCTGTATTTAGTTTATTTTGGCATCCGGATGATGATTCTAGCATGAAATTGCTTGGGCACCTGTTAATTTTTAAGATTTTGACACATTCAGCTCAAATGTACACAATTGCTGATTATGGCTGTCAAATCTAAACCAAACGTTGTGCACTCAAATCTTTTGCTGTATTTAGTTTATTTTGGCATCCGGATGATGATTCTAGCATGAAATTGCTTGGGCACCTGTTAATTTTTAAGATTTTGACACATTCAGCTCAAATGTACACAATTGCTGATTATGGCTGTCAAATCTAAACCAAACGTTGTGCACTCAAATCTTTTGCTGTATTTAGTTTATTTTGGCCTCCGGATGATGATTCTAGCATGAAATTGCTTGGGCACCTGTTAATTTTTAAGATTTTGACACATTCAGCTCAAATGTACAATCATGCGCTAAAAACGTATTTAAAGCAATAAAAAGGTGATTATGGCTGTCAAACCTAAACCAAACGTTGTGCACTCAAATCTTTTGCTGTATTTAGTTTATTTTGGCATCCGGATGATGATTCTAGCATGAAATTGCTTGGGCACCTGTTAATTTTTAAGATTTTGACACATTCAGCTCAAATGTACACAATTGCTGATTATGGCTGTCAAATCTAAACCAAACGTTGTGCACTCAAATCTTTTGCTGTATTTAGTTTATTTTGGCATCCGGATGATGATTCTAGCATGAAATTGCTTGGGCACCTGTTAATTTTTAAGATTTTGACACATTCAGCTCAAATGTACACAATTGCTGATTATGGCTGTCAAATCTAAACCAAACGTTGTGCACTCAAATCTTTTGCTGTATTTAGTTTATTTTGGCCTCCGGATGATGATTCTAGCATGAAATTGCTTGGGCACCTGTTAATTTTTAAGATTTTGACACATTCAGCTCAAATGTACACAATTGCTGATTATGGCTGTCAAATCTAAACCAAACGTTGTGCACTCAAATCTTTTGCTGTATTTAGTTTATTTTGGCATCCGGATGATGATTCTAGCATGAAATTGCTTGGGCACCTGTTAATTTTTAAGATTTTGACACATTCAGCTCAAATGTACAATCATGCGCTAAAAACGCATTTAAAGCAATAAAAAGGTGATTATGGCTGTCAAACCTAAACCAAACGTTGTGCACTCAAATCTTTTGCTGTATTTAGTTTATTTTGGCATCCGGATGATGATTCTAGCATGAAATTGCTTGGGCACCTGTTAATTTTTAAGATTTTGACACATTCACCTCAAATGTACAATCATGCGCTAAAAACGCATTTAAAGCAATAAAAAGGTGATTATGGCTGTCAAACCTAAACCAAACGTTGTGCACTCAAATCTTTTGCTGTATTTAGTTTATTTTGGCATCCGGATGATGATTCTAGCATGAAATTGTTGGGCACCTGTTAATTTGTAAGATTTTGACACATTCAGCTCAAATGTACACAATTGCTGATTATGGCTGTCAAATCTAAACCAAACGTTGTGCACTCAAATCTTTTGCTGTATTTAGTTTATTTTGGCATCCGGATGATGATTCTAGCATGAAATTGCTTGGGCACCTGTTAATTTTTAAGATTTTGACACATTCAGCTCAAATGTACAATCATGCGCTAAAAACGCATTTAAAGCAATAAAAAGGTGATTATGGCTGTCAAACCTAAATCAAACGTTGTGCACTCAAATCTTTTGCTGTATTTAGTTTATTTTGGCATCCGGATGATGATTCTACCATGAAATTGCTTGGGCACCTGTTAATTTTTAAGATTTTGACACATTCAGCTCAAATGTACACAATTGCTGATTATGGCTGTCAAATCTAAACCAAACGTTGTGCACTCAAATCTTTTGCTGTATTTAGTTTATTTTGGCATCCGGATGATGATTCTAGCATGAAATTGCTTGGGCACCTGTTAATTTTTAAGATTTTGACACATTCAGCTCAAATGTACAATCATGCGCTAAAAACGCATTTAAAGCAATAAAAAGGTGATTATGGCTGTCAAACCTAAACCAAACGTTGTGCACTCAAATCTTTTGCTGTATTTAGTTTATTTTGGCATCCGGATGATGATTCTAGCATGAAATTGCTTGGGCACCTGTTAATTTTTAAGACTTTGACACATTCAGCTCAAATGTACACAATTGCTGATTATGGCTGTCAAATCTAAACCAAACGTTGTGCACTCAAATCTTTTGCTGTATTTAGTTTATTTTGGCATCCGGATGATGATTCTAGCATGAAATTGCTTGGGCACCTGTTAATTTTTAAGATTTTGACACATTCAGCTCAAATGTACAATCATGCGCTAAAAACGCATTTAAAGCAATAAAAAGGTGATTATGGCTGTCAAACCTAAACCAAACGTTGTGCACTCAAATCTTTTGCTGTATTTAGTTTATTTTGGCATCCGGATGATGATTCTAGCATGAAATTGCTTGGGCACCTGTTAATTTTTAAGATTTTGACACATTCAGCTCAAATGTACACAATTGCTGATTATGGCTGTCAAATCTAAACCAAACGTTGTGCACTCAAATCTTTTGCTGTATTTAGTTTATTTTGGCATCCGGATGATGATTCTAGCATGAAATTGCTTGGGCACCTGTTAATTTTTAAGATTTTGACACATTCAGCTCAAATGTACAATCATGCGCTAAAAACGCATTTAAAGCAATAAAAAGGTGATTATGGCTGTCAAACCTAAACCAAACGTTGTGCACTCAAATCTTTTGCTGTATTTAGTTTATTTTGGCATCCGGATGATGATTCTAGCATGAAATTGCTTGGGCACCTGTTAATTTTTAAGATTTTGACACATTCAGCTCAAATGTACACAATTGCTGATTATGGCTGTCAAATCTAAACCAAACGTTGTGCACTCAAATCTTTTGCTGTATTTAGTTTATTTTGGCATCCGGATGATGATTCTAGCATGAAATTGCTTGGGCACCTGTTAATTTTTAAGATTTTGACACATTCAGCTCAAATGTACAATCATGCGCTAAAAACGCATTTAAAGCAATAAAAAGGTGATTATGGCTGTCAAACCTAAACCAAACGTTGTGCACTCAAATCTTTTGCTGTATTTAGTTTATTTTGGCATCCGGATGATGATTCTAGCATGAAATTGCTTGGGCACCTGTTAATTTTTAAGATTTTGACACATTCAGCTCAAATGTACACAATTGCTGATTATGGCTGTCAAATCTAAACCAAACGTTGTGCACTCAAATCTTTTGCTGTATTTAGTTTATTTTGGCATCCGGATGATGATTCTAGCATGAAATTGCTTGGGCACCTGTTAATTTTTAAGATTTTGACACATTCAGCTCAAATGTACAATCATGCGCTAAAAACGCATTTAAAGCAATAAAAAGGTGATTATGGCTGTCAAACCTAAACCAAACGTTGTGCACTCAAATCTTTTGCTGTATTTAGTTTATTTTGGCATCCGGATGATGATTCTAGCATGAAATTGCTTGGGCACCTGTTAATTTTTAAGATTTTGACACATTCACCTCAAATGTACAATCATGCGCTAAAAACGCATTTAAAGCAATAAAAAGGTGATTATGGCTGTCCAACCTAAACCAAACGTTGTGCACTCAAATCTTTTGCTGTATTTAGTTTATTTTGGCATCCGGATGATGATTCTAGAATGAAATTGCTTGGGCACCTGTTAATTTTTAAGATTTTGACACATTCAGCTCAAATGTACACAATTGCTGATTATGGCTGTCAAATCTAAACCAAACGTTGTGCACTCAAATCTTTTGCTGTATTTTGTTTATTTTGGCATCCGGATGATGATTCTAGCATTAAATTGCTTGGGCACCTGTTAATTTTTAAGATTTTGACACATTCAGCTCAAATTTACAATCATGCGCTAAAAACGCATTTAAAGCAATAAAAAGGTGATTATGGCTGTCAAACCTAAACCAAACGTTGTGCACTCAAATCTTTTGCTGTATTTAGTTTATTTTGGCATCCGGATGATGATTCTAGCATGAAATTGCTTGGGCACCTGTTAATTTTTAAGATTTTGACACATTCAGCTCAAATGTACACAATTGCTGATTATGGCTGTCAAATCTAAACCAAACGTTGTGCACTCAAATCTTTTGCTGTATTTAGTTTATTTTGGCATCCGGATGATGATTCTAGCATGAAATTGCTTGGGCACCTGTTAATTTTTAAGATTTTGACACATTCAGCTCAAATGTACAATCATGCGCTAAAAACGCATTTAAAGCAATAAAAAGGTGATTATGGCTGTCAAACCTAAACCAAACGTTGTGCACTCAAATCTTTTGCTGTATTTAGTTTATTTTGGCATCCGGATGATGATTCTAGCATGAAATTGCTTGGGCACCTGTTAATTTTTAAGATTTTGACACATTCAGCTCAAATGTACACAATTGCTGATTATGGCTGTCAAATCTAAACCAAACGTTGTGCACTCAAATCTTTTGCTGTATTTAGTTTATTTTGGCATCCGGATGATGATTCTAGCATGAAATTGCTTGGGCACCTGTTAATTTTTAAGATTTTGACACATTCAGCTCAAATGTACAATCATGCGCTAAAAACGCATTTAAAGCAATAAAAAGGTGATTATGGCTGTCAAACCTAAACCAAACGTTGTGCACTCAAATCTTTTGCTGTATTTAGTTTATTTTGGCATCCGGATGATGATTCTAGCATGAAATTGCTTGGGCACCTGTTAATTTTTAAGATTTTGACACATTCAGCTCAAATGTACACAATTGCTGATTATGGCTGTCAAATCTAAACCAAACGTTGTGCACTCAAATCTTTTGCTGTATTTAGTTTATTTTGGCATCCGGATGATGATTCTAGCATGAAATTGCTTGGGCACCTGTTAATTTTTAAGATTTTGACACATTCAGCTCAAATATACACAATTGCTGATTATGGCTGTCAAATCTAAACCAAACGTTGTGCACTCAAATCTTTTGCTGTATTTAGTTTATTTTGGCATCCGGATGATGATTCTAGCATGAAATTGCTTGGGCACCTGTTAATTTTTAAGATTTTGACACATTCAGCTCAAATGTACAATCATGCGCTAAAAACGCATTTAAAGCAATAAAAAGGTGATTATGGCTGTCAAACCTAAACCAAACGTTGTGCACTCAAATCTTTTGCTGTATTTAGTTTATTTTGGCATCCGGATGATGATTCTAGCATGAAATTGCTTGGGCACCTGTTAATTTTTAAGATTTTGACACATTCAGCTCAAATGTACACAATTGCTGATTATGGCTGTCAAATCTAAACCAAACGTTGTGCACTCAAATCTTTTGCTGTATTTAGTTTATTTTGGCATCCGGATGATGATTCTAGCATGAAATTGCTTGGGCACCTGTTAATTTTTAAGATTTTGACACATTCAGCTCAAATGTACAATCATGCGCTAAAAACGCATTTAAAGCAATAAAAAGGTGATTATGGCTGTCAAACCTAAACCAAACGTTGTGCACTCAAATCTTTTGCTGTATTTAGTTTATTTTGGCATCCGGATGATGATTCTAGCATGAAATTGCTTGGGCACCTGTTAATTTTTAAGATTTTGACACATTCAGCTCAAATGTACAATCATGCGCTAAAAACGCATTTAAAGCAATAAAAAGGTGATTATGGCTGTCAAACCTAAACCAAACGTTGTGCACTCAAATCTTTTGCTGTATTTAGTTTATTTTGGCATCCGGATGATGATTCTAGAATGAAATTGCTTGGGCACCTGTTAATTTTTAAGATTTTGACACATTCAGCTCAAATGTACACAATTGCTGATTATGGCTGTCAAATCTAAACCAAACGTTGTGCACTCAAATCTTTTGCTGTATTTAGTTTATTTTGGCATCCGGATGATGATTCTAGCATTAAATTGCTTGGGCACCTGTTAATTTTTAAGATTTTGACACATTCAGCTCAAATGTACAATCATGCGCTAAAAACGCATTTAAAGCAATAAAAAGGTGATTATGGCTGTCAAACCTAAACCAAACGTTGTGCACTCAAATCTTTTGCTGTATTTAGTTTATTTTGGCATCCGGATGATGATTCTAGCATGAAATTGCTTGGGCACCTGTTAATTTTTAAGATTTTGACACATTCAGCTCAAATGTACACAATTGCTGATTATGGCTGTCAAATCTAAACCAAACGTTGTGCACTCAAATCTTTTGCTGTATTTAGTTTATTTTGGCATCCGGATGATGATTCTAGCATGAAATTGCTTGGGCACCTGTTAATTTTTAAGATTTTGACACATTCAGCTCAAATGTACACAATTGCTGATTATGGCTGTCAAATCTAAACCAAACGTTGTGCACTCAAATCTTTTGCTGTATTTAGTTTATTTTGGCCTCCGGATGATGATTCTAGCATGAAATTGCTTGGGCACCTGTTAATTTTTAAGATTTTGACACATTCAGCTCAAATGTACAATCATGCGCTAAAAACGTATTTAAAGCAATAAAAAGGTGATTATGGCTGTCAAACCTAAACCAAACGTTGTGCACTCAAATCTTTTGCTGTATTTAGTTTATTTTGGCATCCGGATGATGATTCTAGCATGAAATTGCTTGGGCACCTGTTAATTTTTAAGATTTTGACACATTCAGCTCAAATGTACACAATTGCTGATTATGGCTGTCAAATCTAAACCAAACGTTGTGCACTCAAATCTTTTGCTGTATTTAGTTTATTTTGGCCTCCGGATGATGATTCTAGCATGAAATTGCTTGGGCACCTGTTAATTTTTAAGATTTTGACACATTCAGCTCAAATGTACACAATTGCTGATTATGGCTGTCAAATCTAAACCAAACGTTGTGCACTCAAATCTTTTGCTGTATTTAGTTTATTTTGGCATCCGGATGATGATTCTAGCATGAAATTGCTTGGGCACCTGTTAATTTTTAAGATTTTGACACATTCAGCTCAAATGTACAATCATGCGCTAAAAACGCATTTAAAGCAATAAAAAGGTGATTATGGCTGTCAAACCTAAACCAAACGTTGTGCACTCAAATCTTTTGCTGTATTTAGTTTATTTTGGCATCCGGATGATGATTCTAGCATGAAATTGCTTGGGCACCTGTTAATTTTTAAGATTTTGACACATTCACCTCAAATGTACAATCATGCGCTAAAAACGCATTTAAAGCAATAAAAAGGTGATTATGGCTGTCAAACCTAAACCAAACGTTGTGCACTCAAATCTTTTGCTGTATTTAGTTTATTTTGGCATCCGGATGATGATTCTAGCATGAAATTGCTTGGGCACCTGTTAATTTTTAAGATTTTGACACATTCAGCTCAAATGTACACAATTGCTGATTATGGCTGTCAAATCTAAACCAAACGTTGTGCACTCAAATCTTTTGCTGTATTTAGTTTATTTTGGCATCCGGATGATGATTCTAGCATGAAATTGCTTGGGCACCTGTTAATTTTTAAGATTTTGACACATTCAGCTCAAATGTACACAATTGCTGATTATGGCTGTCAAATCTAAACCAAACGTTGTGCACTCAAATCTTTTGCTGTATTTAGTTTATTTTGGCATCCGGATGATGATTCTAGCATGAAATTGCTTGGGCACCTGTTAATTTTTAAGATTTTGACACATTCAGCTAAAATGTACAATCATGCGCTAAAAACGCATTTAAAGCAATAAAAAGGTGATTATGGCTGTCAAACCTAAACCAAACGTTGTGCACTCAAATCTTTTGCTGTATTTAGTTTATTTTGGCATCCGGATGATGATTCTAGCATGAAATTGCTTGGGCACCTGTTAATTTTTAAGATTTTGACACATTCAGCTCAAATGTACACAATTGCTGATTATGGCTGTCAAATCTAAACCAAACGTTGTGCACTCAAATCTTTTGCTGTATTTAGTTTATTTTGGCATCCGGATGATGATTCTAGCATGAAATTGCTTGGGCACCTGTTAATTTTTAAGATTTTGACACATTCAGCTCAAATGTACAATCATGCGCTAAAAACGCATTTAAAGCAATAAAAAGGTGATTATGGCTGTCAAACCTAAACCAAACGTTGTGCACTCAAATCTTTTGCTGTATTTAGTTTATTTGGGCATCCGGATGATGATTCTAGCATGAAATTGCTTGGGCACCTGTTAATTTTTAAGATTTTGACACATTCAGCTCAAATGTACACAATTGCTGATTATGGCTGTCAAATCTAAACCAAACGTTGTGCACTCAAATCTTTTGCTGTATTTAGTTTATTTTGGCATCCGGATGATGATTCTAGCATGAAATTGCTTGGGCACCTGTTAATTTTTAAGATTTTGACACATTCAGCTCAAATGTACAATCATGCGCTAAAAACGCATTTAAAGCAATAAAAAGGTGATTATGGCTGTCAAACCTAAACCAAACGTTGTGCACTCAAATCTTTTGCTGTATTTAGTTTATTTTGGCATCCGGATGATGATTCTAGCATGAAATTGCTTGGGCACCTGTTAATTTTTAAGATTTTGACACATTCAGCTCAAATGTACACAATTGCTGATTATGGCTGTCAAATCTAAACCAAACGTTGTGCACTCAAATCTTTTGCTGTATTTAGTTTATTTTGGCATCCGGATGATGATTCTAGCATGAAATTGCTTGGGCACCTGTTAATTTTTAAGATTTTGACACATTCAGCTCAAATGTACAATCATGCGCTAAAATCGCATTTAAAGCAATAAAAAGGTGATTATGGCTGTCAAACCTAAACCAAACGTTGTGCACTCAAATCTTTTGCTGTATTTAGTTTATTTTGGCATCCGGATGATGATTCTAGCATGAAATTGCTTGGGCACCTGTTAATTTTTAAGATTGTGACACATTCAGCTCAAATGTACACAATTGCTGATTATGGCTGTCAAATCTAAACCAAACGTTGTGCACTCAAATCTTTTGCTGTATTTAGTTTATTTTGGCATCCGGATGATGATTCTAGCATGAAATTGCTTGGGCACCTGTTAATTTTTAAGATTTTGACACATTCAGCTCAAATGTACAATCATGCGCTAAAAACGCATTTAAAGCAATAAAAAGGTGATTATGGCTGTCAAACCTAAACCAAACGTTGTGCACTCAAATCTTTTGCTGTATTTAGTTTATTTTGGCATCCGGATGATGATTCTAGCATGAAATTGCTTGGGCACCTGTTAATTTTTAAGATTTTGACACATTCAGCTCAAATGTACAATCATGCGCTAAAAACGCATTTAAAGCAATAAAAAGGTGATTATGGCTGTCAAACCTAAACCAAACGTTGTGCACTCAAATCTTTTGCTGTATTTAGTTTATTTTGGCATGCGGATGATGATTCTAGCATGAAATTGCTTGGGCACCTGTTAATTTTTAAGATTTTGACACATTCAGCTCAAATGTACACAATTGCTGATTATGGCTGTCAAATCTAAACCAAACGTTGTGCACTCAAATCTTTTGCTGTATTTAGTTTATTTTGGCATCCGGATGATGATTCTAGCATGAAATTGCTTGGGCACCTGTTAATTTTTAAGATTTTGACACATTCAGCTCAAATGTACACAATTGCTGATTATGGCTGTCAAATCTAAACCAAACGTTGTGCACTCAAATCTTTTGCTGTATTTAGTTTATTTTGGCATCCGGATGATGATTCTAGCATGAAATTGCTTGGGCACCTGTTAATTTTTAAGATTTTGACACATTCAGCTCAAATGTACAATCATGCGCTAAAAACGCATTTAAAGCAATAAAAAGGTGATTATGGCTGTCAAACCTAAACCAAACGTTGTGCACTCAAATCTTTTGCTGTATTTAGTTTATTTTGGCATCCGGATGATGATTCTAGCATGAAATTGCTTGGGCACCTGTTAATTTTTAAGATTTTGACACATTCAGCTCAAATGTACACAATTGCTGATTATGGCTGTCAAATCTAAACCAAACGTTGTGCACTCAAATCTTTTGCTGTATTTAGTTTATTTTGGCATCCGGATGATGATTCTAGCATGAAATTGCTTGGGCACCTGTTAATTTTTAAGATTTTGACACATTCAGCTCAAATGTACAATCATGCGCTAAAAACGCATTTAAAGCAATAAAAAGGTGATTATGGCTGTCAAACCTAAACCAAACGTTGTGCACTCAAATCTTTTGCTGTATTTAGTTTATTTGGGCATCCGGATGATGATTCTAGCATGAAATTGCTTGGGCACCTGTTAATTTTTAAGATTTTGACACATTCAGCTCAAATGTACAATCATGCGCTAAAAACGCATTTAAAGCAATAAAAAGGTGATTATGGCTGTCAAACCTAAACCAAACGTTGTGCACTCAAATCTTTTGCTGTATTTAGTTTATTTTGGCATGCGGATGATGATTCTAGCATGAAATTGCTTGGGCACCTGTTAATTTTTAAGATTTTGACACATTCAGCTCAAATGTACACAATTGCTGATTATGGCTGTCAAATCTAAACCAAACGTTGTGCACTCAAATCTTTTGCTGTATTTAGTTTATTTTGGCATCCGGATGATGATTCTAGCATGAAATTGCTTGGGCACCTGTTAATTTTTAAGATTTTGACACATTCAGCTCAAATGTACAATCATGCGCTAAAAACGCATTTAAAGCAATAAAAAGGTGATTATGGCTGTCAAACCTAAACCAAACGTGCACTCAAATCTTTTGCTGTATTTAGTTTATTTTGGCATCCGGATGATGATTCTAGCATGAAATTGCTTGGGCACCTGTTAATTTTTAAGATTTTGACACATTCAGCTCAAATGTACAATCATGCGCTAAAAACGCATTTAAAGCAATAAAAAGGTGATTATGGCTGTCAAACCTAAACCAAACGTTGTGCACTCAAATCTTTTGCTGTATTTAGTTTATTTTGGCATCCGGATGATGATTCTAGCATGAAATTGCTTGGGCACCTGTTAATTTTTAAGATTTTGACACATTCAGCTCAAATGTACACAATTGCTGATTATGGCTGTCAAATCTAAACCAAACGTTGTGCACTCAAATCTTTTGCTGTATTTAGTTTATTTTGGCATCCGGATGATGATTCTAGCATGAAATTGCTTGGGCACCTGTTAATTTTTAAGATTTTGACACATTCAGCTCAAATGTACAATCATGCGCTAAAAACGCATTTAAAGCAATAAAAAGGTGATTATGGCTGTCAAACCTAAACCAAACGTTGTGCACTCAAATCTTTTGCTGTATTTAGTTTATTTGGGCATCCGGATGATGATTCTAGCATGAAATTGCTTGGGCACCTGTTAATTTTTAAGATTTTGACACATTCAGCTCAAATGTACACAATTGCTGATTATGGCTGTCAAATCTAAACCAAACGTTGTGCACTCAAATCTTTTGCTGTATTTAGTTTATTTTGGCATCCGGATGATGATTCTAGCATGAAATTGCTTGGGCACCTGTTAATTTTTAAGATTTTGACACATTCAGCTCAAATGTACAATCATGCGCTAAAAACGCATTTAAAGCAATAAAAAGGTGATTATGGCTGTCAAACCTAAACCAAACGTTGTGCACTCAAATCTTTTGCTGTATTTAGTTTATTTTGGCATCCGGATGATGATTCTAGCATGAAATTGCTTGGGCACCTGTTAATTTTTAAGATTTTGACACATTCAGCTCAAATGTACAATCATGCGCTAAAAACGCATTTAAAGCAATAAAAAGGTGATTATGGCTGTCAAACCTAAACCAAACGTTGTGCACTCAAATCTTTTGCTGTATTTAGTTTATTTTGGCATCCGGATGATGATTCTAGCATGAAATTGCTTGGGCACCTGTTAATTTTTAAGATTTTGACACATTCAGCTCAAATGTACACAATTGCTGATTATGGCTGTCAAATCTAAACCAAACGTTGTGCACTCAAATCTTTTGCTGTATTTAGTTTATTTTGGCATCCGGATGATGATTCTAGCATGAAATTGCTTGGGCACCTGTTAATTTTTAAGATTTTGACACATTCAGCTCAAATGTACAATCATGCGCTAAAAACGCATTTAAAGCAATAAAAAGGTGATTATGGCTGTCAAACCTAAACCAAACGTTGTGCACTCAAATCTTTTGCTGTATTTAGTTTATTTTGGCATCCGGATGATGATTCTAGCATGAAATTGCTTGGGCACCTGTTAATTTTTAAGATTTTGACACATTCAGCTCAAATGTACACAATTGCTGATTATGGCTGTCAAATCTAAACCAAACGTTGTGCACTCAAATCTTTTGCTGTATTTAGTTTATTTTGGCATCCGGATGATGATTCTAGCATGAAATTGCTTGGGCACCTGTTAATTTTTAAGATTTTGACACATTCAGCTCAAATGTACACAATTGCTGATTATGGCTGTCAAATCTAAACCAAACGTTGTGCACTCAAATCTTTTGCTGTATTTAGTTTATTTTGGCATCCGGATGATGATTCTAGCATGAAATTGCTTGGGCACCTGTTAATTTTTAAGATTTTGACACATTCAGCTAAAATGTACAATCATGCGCTAAAAACGCATTTAAAGCAATAAAAAGGTGATTATGGCTGTCAAACCTAAACCAAACGTTGTGCACTCAAATCTTTTGCTGTATTTAGTTTATTTTGGCATCCGGATGATGATTCTAGCATGAAATTGCTTGGGCACCTGTTAATTTTTAAGATTTTGACACATTCAGCTCAAATGTACAATCATGCGCTAAAAACGCATTTAAAGCAATAAAAAGGTGATTATGGCTGTCAAACCTAAACCAAACGTTGTGCACTCAAATCTTTTGCTGTATTTAGTTTATTTTGGCATCCGGATGATGATTCTAGCATGAAATTGCTTGGGCACCTGTTAATTTTTAAGATTTTGACACATTCAGCTCAAATGTACAATCATGCGCTAAAAACGCATTTAAAGCAATAAAAAGGTGATTATGGCTGTCAAACCTAAACCAAACGTTGTGCACTCAAATCTTTTGCTGTATTTAGTTTATTTTGGCATCCGGATGATGATTCTAGCATGAAATTGCTTGGGCACCTGTTAATTTTTAAGATTTTGACACATTCAGCTCAAATGTACAATCATGCGCTAAAAACGCATTTAAAGCAATAAAAAGGTGATTATGGCTGTCAAACCTAAACCAAATGTTGTGCACTCAAATCTTTTGCTGTATTTAGTTTATTTTGGCATCCGGATGATGATTCTAGCATGAAATTGCTTGGGCACCTGTTAATTTTTAAGATTTTGACACATTCAGCTCAAATGTACACAATTGCTGATTATGGCTGTCAAATCTAAACCAAACGTTGTGCACTCAAATCTTTTGCTGTATTTAGTTTATTTTGGCATCCGGATGATGATTCTAGCATGAAATTGCTTGGGCACCTGTTAATTTTTAAGATTTTGACACATTCAGCTCAAATGTACACAATTGCTGATTATGGCTGTCAAATCTAAACCAAACGTTGTGCACTCAAATCTTTTGCTGTATTTAGTTTATTTTGGCATCCGGATGATGATTCTAGCATGAAATTGCTTGGGCACCTGTTAATTTTTAAGATTTTGACACATTCAGCTCAAATGTACAATCATGCGCTAAAAACGCATTTAAAGCAATAAAAAGGTGATTATGGCTGTCAAACCTAAACCAAACGTTGTGCACTCAAATCTTTTGCTGTATTTAGTTTATTTTGGCATCCGGATGATGATTCTAGCATGAAATTGCTTGGGCACCTGTTAATTTTTAAGATTTTGACACATTCAGCTCAAATGTACACAATTGCTGATTATGGCTGTCAAATCTAAACCAAACGTTGTGCACTCAAATCTTTTGCTGTATTTAGTTTATTTTGGCATCCGGATGATGATTCTAGCATGAAATTGCTTGGGCACCTGTTAATTTTTAAGATTTTGACACATTCAGCTCAAATGTACACAATTGCTGATTATGGCTGTCAAATCTAAACCAAACGTTGTGCACTCAAATCTTTTGCTGTATTTAGTTTATTTTGGCATCCGGATGATGATTCTAGCATGAAATTGCTTGGGCACCTGTTAATTTTTAAGATTTTGACACATTCAGCTCAAATGTACACAATTGCTGATTATGGCTGTCAAATCTAAACCAAACGTTGTGCACTCAAATCTTTTGCTGTATTTAGTTTATTTTGGCATCCGGATGATGATTCTAGCATGAAATTGCTTGGGCACCTGTTAATTTTTAAGATTTTGACACATTCAGCTCAAATGTACAATCATGCGCTACAAACGCATTTAAAGCAATAAAAAGGTGATTATGGCTGTCAAACCTAAACCAAACGTTGTGCACTCAAATCTTTTGCTGTATTTAGTTTATTTTGGCATCCGGATGATGATTCTAGCATGAAATTGCTTGGGCACCTGTTAATTTTTAAGATTTTGACACATTCACCTCAAATGTACAATCATGCGCTAAAAACGCATTTAAAGCAATAAAAAGGTGATTATGGCTGTCAAACCTAAACCAAACGTTGTGCACTCAAATCTTTTGCTGTATTTAGTTTATTTTGGCATCCGGATGATGATTCTAGCATGAAATTGCTTGGGCACCTGTTAATTTTTAAGATTTTGACACATTCAGCTCAAATGTACACAATTGCTGATTATGGCTGTCAAATCTAAACCAAACGTTGTGCACTCAAATCTTTTGCTGTATTTAGTTTATTTTGGCATCCGGATGATGATTCTAGCATGAAATTGCTTGGGCACCTGTTAATTTTTAAGATTTTGACACATTCAGCTCAAATGTACAATCATGCGCTAAAAACGCATTTAAAGCAATAAAAAGGTGATTATGGCTGTCAAACCTAAACCAAACGTTGTGCACTCAAATCTTTTGCTTTATTTAGTTTATTTTGGCATCCGGATGATGATTCTAGCATGAAAATGCTTGGGCACCTGTTAATTTTTAAGATTTTGACACATTCAGCTCAAATGTACACAATTGCTGATTATGGCTGTCAAATCTAAACCAAACGTTGTGCACTCAAATCTTTTGCTGTATTTAGTTTATTTTGGCATCCGGATGATGATTCTAGCATGAAATTGCTTGGGCACCTGTTAATTTTTAAGATTTTGACACATTCAGCTCAAATGTACAATCATGCGCTAAAAACGCATTTAAAGCAATAAAAAGGTGATTATGGCTGTCAAACCTAAACCAAACGTTGTGCACTCAAATCTTTTGCTGTATTTAGTTTATTTTGGCATCCGGATGATGATTCTAGCATGAAATTGCTTGGGCACCTGTTAATTTTTAAGATTTTGACACATTCAGCTCAAATGTACACAATTGCTGATTATGGCTGTCAAATCTAAACCAAACGTTGTGCACTCAAATCTTTTGCTGTATTTAGTTTATTTTGGCATCCGGATGATGATTCTAGCATGAAATTGCTTGGGCACCTGTTAATTTTTAAGATTTTGACACATTCAGCTCAAATGTACAATCATGCGCTAAAAACGCATTTAAAGCAATAAAAAGGTGATTATGGCTGTCAAACCTAAACCAAACGTTGTGCACTCAAATCTTTTGCTGTATTTAGTTTATTTTGGCATCCGGATGATGATTCTAGCATGAAATTGCTTGGGCACCTGTTCATTTTTAAGATTTGACACATTCAGCTCAAATGTACACAATTGCTGATTATGGCTGTCAAATCTAAACCAAACGTTGTGCACTCAAATCTTTTGCTGTATTTAGTTTATTTTGGCATCCGGATGATGATTCTAGCATGAAATTGCTTGGGCACCTGTTAATTTTTAAGATTTTGACACATTCAGCTCAAATGTACACAATTGCTGATTATGGCTGTCAAATCTAAACCAAACGTTGTGCACTCAAATCTTTTGCTGTATTTAGTTTATTTTGGCATCCGGATGATGATTCTAGCATGAAATTGCTTGGGCACCTGTTAATTTTTAAGATTTTGACACATTCAGCTCAAATGTACACAATTGCTGATTATGGCTGTCAAATCTAAACCAAACGTTGTGCACTCAAATCTTTTGCTGTATTTAGTTTATTTTGGCATCCGGATGATGATTCTAGCATGAAATTGCTTGGGCACCTGTTAATTTTTAAGATTTTGACACATTCAGCTCAAATGTACAATCATGCGCTAAAAACGCATTTAAAGCAATAAAAAGGTGATTATGGCTGTCAAACCTAAACCAAACGTTGTGCACTCAAATCTTTTGCTGTATTTAGTTTATTTTGGCATCCGGATGATGATTCTAGCATGAAATTGCTTGGGCACCTGTTAATTTTTAAGATTTTGACACATTCAGCTCAAATGTACACAATTGCTGATTATGGCTGTCAAATCTAAACCAAACGTTGTGCACTCAAATCTTTTGCTGTATTTAGTTTATTTTGGCATCCGGATGATGATTCTAGCATGAAATTGCTTGGGCACCTGTTAATTTTTAAGATTTTGACACATTCAGCTCAAATGTACACAATTGCTGATTATGGCTGTCAAATCTAAACCAAACGTTGTGCACTCAAATCTTTTGCTGTATTTAGTTTATTTTGGCATCCGGATGATGATTCTAGCATGAAATTGCTTGGGCACCTGTTAATTTTTAAGATTTTGACACATTCAGCTCAAATGTACACAATTGCTGATTATGGCTGTCAAATCTAAACCAAACGTTGTGCACTCAAATCTTTTGCTGTATTTAGTTTATTTTGGCATCCGGATGATGATTCTAGCATGAAATTGCTTGGGCACCTGTTAATTTTTAAGATTTTGACACATTCAGCTCAAATGTACAATCATGCGCTACAAACGCATTTAAAGCAATAAAAAGGTGATTATGGCTGCCAAACCTAAACCAAACGTTGTGCACTCAAATCTTTTGCTGTATTTAGTTTATTTTGGCATCCGGATGATGATTCTAGCATGAAATTGCTTGGGCACCTGTTAATTTTTAAGATTTTGACACATTCACCTCAAATGTACAATCATGCGCTAAAAACGCATTTAAAGCAATAAAAAGGTGATTATGGCTGTCAAACCTAAACCAAACGTTGTGCACTCAAATCTTTTGCTGTATTTAGTTTATTTTGGCATCCGGATGATGATTCTAGCATGAAATTGCTTGGGCACCTGTTAATTTTTAAGATTTTGACACATTCAGCTCAAATGTACACAATTGCTGATTATGGCTGTCAAATCTAAACCAAACGTTGTGCACTCAAATCTTTTGCTGTATTTAGTTTATTTTGGCATCCGGATGATGATTCTAGCATGAAATTGCTTGGGCACCTGTTAATTTTTAAGATTTTGACACATTCAGCTCAAATGTACAATCATGCGCTAAAAACGCATTTAAAGCAATAAAAAGGTGATTATGGCTGTCAAACCTAAACCAAACGTTGTGCACTCAAATCTTTTGCTTTATTTAGTTTATTTTGGCATCCGGATGATGATTCTAGCATGAAAATGCTTGGGCACCTGTTAATTTTTAAGATTTTGACACATTCAGCTCAAATGTACACAATTGCTGATTATGGCTGTCAAATCTAAACCAAACGTTGTGCACTCAAATCTTTTGCTGTATTTAGTTTATTTTGGCATCCGGATGATGATTCTAGCATGAAATTGCTTGGGCACCTGTTAATTTTTAAGATTTTGACACATTCAGCTCAAATGTACAATCATGCGCTAAAAACGCATTTAAAGCAATAAAAAGGTGATTATGGCTGTCAAACCTAAACCAAACGTTGTGCACTCAAATCTTTTGCTGTATTTAGTTTATTTTGGCATCCGGATGATGATTCTAGCATGAAATTGCTTGGGCACCTGTTAATTTTTAAGATTTTGACACATTCAGCTCAAATGTACACAATTGCTGATTATGGCTGTCAAATCTAAACCAAACGTTGTGCACTCAAATCTTTTGCTGTATTTAGTTTATTTTGGCATCCGGATGATGATTCT
Organism: Festucalex cinctus; assembly: GCF_051991245.1. Taxonomy (NCBI): domain Eukaryota; kingdom Metazoa; phylum Chordata; class Actinopteri; order Syngnathiformes; family Syngnathidae; genus Festucalex; species Festucalex cinctus. Next base: position 142,744 of record NW_027520321.1, read on the forward strand.
AGCATGAAATTGCTTGGGCACCTGTTAATTTTTAAGATTTTGACACATTCAGCTCAAATGTACAATCATGCGCTAAAAACGCATTTAAAGCAATAAAAAGGTGATTATGGCTGTCAAACCTAAACCAAACGTTGTGCACTCAAATCTTTTGCTGTATTTAGTTTATTTTGGCATCCGGATGATGATTCTAGCATGAAATTGCTTGGGCACCTGTTCATTTTTAAGATTTGACACATTCAGCTCAAATGTACACAATTGCTGATTATGGCTGTCAAATCTAAACCAAACGTTGTGCACTCAAATCTTTTGCTGTATTTAGTTTATTTTGGCATCCGGATGATGATTCTAGCATGAAATTGCTTGGGCACCTGTTAATTTTTAAGATTTTGACACATTCAGCTCAAATGTACAATCATGCGCTAAAAACGCATTTAAAGCAATAAAAAGGTGATTATGGCTGTCAAACCTAAACCAAACGTTGTGCACTCAAATCTTTTGCTGTATTTAGTTTATTTTGGCATCCGGATGATGATTCTAGCATGAAATTGCTTGGGCACCTGTTAATTTTTAAGATTTTGACACATTCAGCTCAAATGTACACAATTGCTGATTATGGCTGTCAAATCTAAACCAAACGTTGTGCACTCAAATCTTTTGCTGTATTTAGTTTATTTTGGCATCCGGATGATGATTCTAGCATGAAATTGCTTGGGCACCTGTTAATTTTTAAGATTTTGACACATTCAGCTCAAATGTACAATCATGCGCTAAAAACGCATTTAAAGCAATAAAAAGGTGATTATGGCTGTCAAACCTAAACCAAACGTTGTGCACTCAAATCTTTTGCTGTATTTAGTTTATTTTGGCATCCGGATGATGATTCTAGCATGAAATTGCTTGGGCACCTGTTCATTTTTAAGATTTTGACACATTCAGCTCAAATGTACACAATTGCTGATTATGGCTGTCAAATCTAAACCAAACGTTGTGCACTCAAATCTTTTGCTGTATTTAGTTTATTTTGGCATCCGGATGATGATTCTAGCATGAAATTGCTTGGGCACCTGTTAATTTTTAAGATTTTGACACATTCAGCTCAAATGTACAATCATGCGCTAAAAACGCATTTAAAGCAATAAAAAGGTGATTATGGCTGTCAAACCTAAACCAAACGTTGTGCACTCAAATCTTTTGCTGTATTTAGTTTATTTTGGCATCCGGATGATGATTCTAGCATGAAATTGCTTGGGCACCTGTTAATTTTTAAGATTTTGACACATTCAGCTCAAATGTACAATCATGCGCTAAAAACGCATTTAAAGCAATAAAAAGGTGATTATGGCTGTCAAACCTAAACCAAACGTTGTGCACTCAAATCTTTTGCTGTATTTAGTTTATTTTGGCATCCGGATGATGATTCTAGCATGAAATTGCTTGGGCACCTGTTAATTTTTAAGATTTTGACACATTCAGCTCAAATGTACACAATTGCTGATTATGGCTGTCAAATCTAAACCAAACGTTGTGCACTCAAATCTTTTGCTGTATTTAGTTTATTTTGGCATCCGGATGATGATTCTAGCATGAAATTGCCTCGGCACCTGTTAATTTATAAGATTTTGACACATTCAGCTCAAATGTACAATCATGCGCTAAAAAACGCATTTAAAGCAATAAAAAGGTTATTATGGCTGTCAAACCTAAACCAAACGTTGTGCACTCAAATCTTTTGCTGTATTTAGTTTATTTTGGCATCCGGATGATGATTCTAGCATGAAATTGCTTGGGCACCTGTTAATTTTTAAGATTTTGACACATTCAGCTCAAATGTACACAATTGCTGATTATGGCTGTCAAATCTAAACCAAACGTTGTGCACTCAAATCTTTTGCTGTATTTAGTTTATTTTGGCATCCGGATGATGATTCTAGCATGAAATTGCTTGGGCACCTGTTAATTTTTAAGATTTTGACACATTCAGCTCAAATGTACAATCATGCGCTAAAAACGCATTTAAAGCAATAAAAAGGTGATTATGGCTGTCAAACCTAAACCAAACGTTGTGCACTCAAATCTTTTGCTGTATTTAGTTTATTTTGGCATCCGGATGATGATTCTAGCATGAAATTGCTTGGGCACCTGTTAATTTTTAAGATTTTGACACATTCAGCTCAAATGTACAATCATGCGCTAAAAACGCATTTAAAGCAATAAAAAGGTGATTATGGCTGTCAAACCTAAACCAAACGTTGTGCACTCAAATCTTTTGCTGTATTTAGTTTATTTTGGCATCCGGATGATGATTCTAGCATGAAATTGCTTGGGCACCTGTTCATTTTTAAGATTTTGACACATTCAGCTCAAATGTACACAATTGCTGATTATGGCTGTCAAATCTAAACCAAACGTTGTGCACTCAAATCTTTTGCTGTATTTAGTTTATTTTGGCATCCGGATGATGATTCTAGCATGAAATTGCTTGGGCACCTGTTAATTTTTAAGATTTTGACACATTCAGCTCAAATGTACAATCATGCGCTAAAAACGCATTTAAAGCAATAAAAAGGTGATTATGGCTGTCAAACCTAAACCAAACGTTGTGCACTCAAATCTTTTGCTGTATTTAGTTTATTTTGGCATCCGGATGATGATTCTAGCATGAAATTGCTTGGGCACCTGTTAATTTTTAAGATTTTGACACATTCAGCTCAAATGTACAATCATGCGCTAAAAACGCATTTAAAGCAATAAAAAGGTGATTATGGCTGTCAAACCTAAACCAAACGTTGTGCACTCAAATCTTTTGCTGTATTTAGTTTATTTTGGCATCCGGATGATGATTCTAGCATGAAATTGCTTGGGCACCTGTTAATTTTTAAGATTTTGACACATTCAGCTCAAATGTACACAATTGCTGATTATGGCTGTCAAATCTAAACCAAACGTTGTGCACTCAAATCTTTTGCTGTATTTAGTTTATTTTGGCATCCGGATGATGATTCTAGCATGAAATTGCCTCGGCACCTGTTAATTTATAAGATTTTGACACATTCAGCTCAAATGTACAATCATGCGCTAAAAACGCATTTAAAGCAATAAAAAGGTTATTATGGCTGTCAAACCTAAACCAAACGTTGTGCACTCAAATCTTTTGCTGTATTTAGTTTATTTTGGCATCCGGATGATGATTCTAGCATGAAATTGCTTGGGCACCTGTTAATTTTTAAGATTTTGACACATTCAGCTCAAATGTACACAATTGCTGATTATGGCTGTCAAATCTAAACCAAACGTTGTGCACTCAAATCTTTTGCTGTATTTAGTTTATTTTGGCATCCGGATGATGATTCTAGCATGAAATTGCTTGGGCACCTGTTAATTTTTAAGATTTTGACACATTCAGCTCAAATGTACAATCATGCGCTAAAAACGCATTTAAAGCAATAAAAAGGTGATTATGGCTGTCAAACCTAAACCAAACGTTGTGCACTCAAATCTTTTGCTTTATTTAGTTTATTTTGGCATCCGGATGATGATTCTAGCATGAAAATGCTTGGGCACCTGTTAATTTTTAAGATTTTGACACATTCAGCTCAAATGTACACAATTGCTGATTATGGCTGTCAAATCTAAACCAAACGTTGTGCACTCAAATCTTTTGCTGTATGTAGTTTATTTTGGCATCCGGATGATGATTCTAGCATGAAATTGCTTGGGCACCTGTTAATTTTTAAGATTTTGACACATTCAGCTCAAATGTACAATCATGCGCTAAAAACGCATTTAAAGCAATAAAAAGGTGATTATGGCTGTCAAACCTAAACCAAACGTTGTGCACTCAAATCTTTTGCTGTATTTAGTTTATTTTGGCATCCGGATGATGATTCTAGCATGAAATTGCTTGGGCACCTGTTAATTTTTAAGATTTTGACACATTCAGCTCAAATGTACACAATTGCTGATTATGGCTGTCAAATCTAAACCAAACGTTGTGCACTCAAATCTTTTGCTGTATTTAGTTTATTTTGGCATCCGGATGATGATTCTAGCATGAAATTGCTTGGGCACCTGTTAATTTTTAAGATTTTGACACATTCAGCTCAAATGTACAATCATGCGCTAAAAACGCATTTAAAGCAATAAAAAGGTGATTATGGCTGTCAAACCTAAACCAAACGTTGTGCACTCAAATCTTTTGCTGTATTTAGTTTATTTTGGCATCCGGATGATGATTCTAGCATGAAATTGCTTGGGCACCTGTTCATTTTTAAGATTTGACACATTCAGCTCAAATGTACACAATTGCTGATTATGGCTGTCAAATCTAAACCAAACGTTGTGCACTCAAATCTTTTGCTGTATTTAGTTTATTTTGGCATCCGGATGATGATTCTAGCATGAAATTGCTTGGGCACCTGTTAATTTTAAAGATTTTGACACATTCAGCTCAAATGTACACAATTGCTGATTATGGCTGTCAAATCTAAACCAAACGTTGTGCACTCAAATCTTTTGCTGTATTTAGTTTATTTTGGCATCCGGATGATGATTCTAGCATGAAATTGCTTGGGCACCTGTTAATTTTTAAGATTTTGACACATTCAGCTCAAATGTACAATCATGCGCTACAAACGCATTTAAAGCAATAAAAAGGTGATTATGGCTGTCAAACCTAAACCAAACGTTGTGCACTCAAATCTTTTGCTGTATTTAGTTTATTTTGGCATCCGGATGATGATTCTAGCATGAAATTGCTTGGGCACCTGTTAATTTTTAAGATTTTGACACATTCACCTCAAATGTACAATCATGCGCTAAAAACGCATTTAAAGCAATAAAAAGGTGATTATGGCTGTCAAACCTAAACCAAACGTTGTGCACTCAAATCTTTTGCTGTATTTAGTTTATTTTGGCATCCGGATGATGATTCTAGCATGAAATTGCTTGGGCACCTGTTAATTTTTAAGATTTTGACACATTCAGCTCAAATGTACACAATTGCTGATTATGGCTGTCAAATCTAAACCAAACGTTGTGCACTCAAATCTTTTGCTGTATTTAGTTTATTTTGGCATCCGGATGATGATTCTAGCATGAAATTGCTTGGGCACCTGTTAATTTTTAAGATTTTGACACATTCAGCTCAAATGTACAATCATGCGCTACAAACGCATTTAAAGCAATAAAAAGGTGATTATGGCTGTCAAACCAAAACCAAACGTTGTGCACTCAAATCTTTTGCTGTATTTAGTTTATTTTGGCATCCGGATGATGATTCTAGCATGAAATTGCTTGGGCACCTGTTAATTTTTAAGATTTTGACACATTCAGCTCAAATGTACACAATTGCTGATTATGGCTGTCAAATCTAAACCAAACGTTGTGCACTCAAATCTTTTGCTGTATTTAGTTTATTTTGGCATCCGGATGATGATTCTAGCATGAAATTGCTTGGGCACCTGTTAATTTTTAAGATTTTGACACATTCAGCTCAAATGTACAATCATGCGCTAAAAACGCATTTAAAGCAATAAAAAGGTGATTATGGCTGTCAAACCTAAACCAAACGTTGTGCACTCAAATCTTTTGCTGTATTTAGTTTATTTTGGCATCCGGATGATGATTCTAGCATGAAATTGCTTGGGCACCTGTTAATTTTTAAGATTTTGACACATTCAGCTCAAATGTACACAATTGCTGATTATGGCTGTCAAATCTAAACCAAACGTTGTGCACTCAAATCTTTTGCTGTATTTAGTTTATTTTGGCATCCGGATGATGATTCTAGCATGAAATTGCTTGGGCACCTGTTAATTTTTAAGATTTTGACACATTCAGCTCAAATGTACAATCATGCGCTAAAAACGCATTTAAAGCAATAAAAAGGTGATTATGGCTGTCAAACCTAAACCAAACGTTGTGCACTCAAATATTTTGCTGTATTTAGTTTATTTTGGCATCCGGATGATGATTCTAGCATGAAATTGCTTGGGCACCTGTTAATTTTTAAGATTTTGACACATTCAGCTCAAATGTACACAATTGCTGATTATGGCTGTCAAATCTAAACCAAACGTTGTGCACTCAAATCTTTTGCTGTATTTAGTTTATTTTGGCATCCGGATGATGATTCTAGCATGAAATTGCTTGGGCACATGTTAATTTTTAAGATTTTGACACATTCAGCTCAAATGTACAATCATGCGCTAAAAACGCATTTAAAGCAATAAAAAGGTGATTATGGCTGTCAAACCTAAACCAAACGTTGTGCACTCAAATCTTTTGCTTTATTTAGTTTATTTTGGCATCCGGATGATGATTCTAGCATGAAAATGCTTGGGCACCTGTTAATTTTTAAGATTTTGACACATTCAGCTCAAATGTACACAATTGCTGATTATGGCTGTCAAATCTAAACCAAACGTTGTGCACTCAAATCTTTTGCTGTATTTAGTTTATTTTGGCATCCGGATGATGATTCTAGCATGAAATTGCTTGGGCACCTGTTAATTTTTAAGATTTTGACACATTCAGCTCAAATGTACAATCATGCGCTAAAAACGCATTTAAAGCAATAAAAAGGTGATTATGGCTGTCAAACCTAAACCAAACGTTGTGCACTCAAATCTTTTGCTGTATTTAGTTTATTTTGGCATCCGGATGATGATTCTAGCATGAAATTGCTTGGGCACCTGTTAATTTTTAAGATTTTGACACATTCAGCTCAAATGTACACAATTGCTGATTATGGCTGTCAAATCTAAACCAAACGTTGTGCACTCAAATCTTTTGCTGTATTTAGTTTATTTTGGCATCCGGATGATGATTCTAGCATGAAATTGCTTGGGCACCTGTTAATTTTTAAGATTTTGACACATTCAGCTCAAATGTACAATCATGCGCTAAAAACGCATTTAAAGCAATAAAAAGGTGATTATGGCTGTCAAACCTAAACCAAACGTTGTGCACTCAAATCTTTTGCTGTATTTAGTTTATTTTGGCATCCGGATGATGATTCTAGCATGAAATTGCTTGGGCACCTGTTAATTTTTAAGATTTTGACACATTCAGCTCAAATGTACAATCATGCGCTAAAAACGCATTTAAAGCAATAAAAAGGTGATTATGGCTGTCAAACCTAAACCAAACGTTGTGCACTCAAATCTTTTGCTGTATTTAGTTTATTTTGGCATCCGGATGATGATTCTAGCATGAAATTGCTTGGGCACCTGTTAATTTTTAAGATTTTGACACATTCAGCTCAAATGTACACAATTGCTGATTATGGCTGTCAAATCTAAACCAAACGTTGTGCACTCAAATCTTTTGCTGTATTTAGTTTATTTTGGCATCCGGATGATGATTCTAGCATGAAATTGCCTCGGCACCTGTTAATTTTTAAGATTTTGACACATTCAGCTCAAATGTACAATCATGCGCTAAAAACGCATTTAAAGCAATAAAAAGGTGATTATGGCTGTCAAACCTAAACCAAACGTTGTGCACTCAAATCTTTTGCTGTATTTAGTTTATTTTGGCATCCGGATGATGATTCTAGCATGAAATTGCTTGGGCACCTGTTAATTTTTAAGATTTTGACACATTCAGCTCAAATGTACACAATTTCTGATTATGGCTGTCAAATCTAAACCAAACGTTGTGCACTCAAATCTTTTGCTGTATTTAGTTTATTTTGGCATCCGGATGATGATTCTAGCATGAAATTGCTTGGGCACCTGTTAATTTTTAAGATTTTGACACATTCAGCTCAAATGTACACAATTGCTGATTATGGCTGTCAAATCTAAACCAAACGTTGTGCACTCAAATCTTTTGCTGTATTTAGTTTATTTTGGCATCCGGATGATGATTCTAGCATGAAATTGCTTGGGCACCTGTTAATTTTTAAGATTTTGACACATTCAGCTCAAATGTACAATCATGCGCTAAAAACGCATTTAAAGCAATAAAAAGGTGATTATGGCTGTCAAACCTAAACCAAACGTTGTGCACTCAAATCTTTTGCTTTATTTAGTTTATTTTGGCATCCGGATGATGATTCTAGCATGAAAATGCTTGGGCACCTGTTAATTTTTAAGATTTTGACACATTCAGCTCAAATGTACACAATTGCTGATTATGGCTGTCAAATCTAAACCAAACGTTGTGCACTCAAATCTTTTGCTGTATTTAGTTTATTTTGGCATCCGGATGATGATTCTAGCATGAAATTGCTTGGGCACCTGTTAATTTTTAAGATTTTGACACATTCAGCTCAAATGTACAATCATGCGCTAAAAACGCATTTAAAGCAATAAAAAGGTGATTATGGCTGTCAAACCTAAACCAAACGTTGTGCACTCAAATCTTTTGCTGTATTTAGTTTATTTTGGCATCCGGATGATGATTCTAGCATGAAATTGCTTGGGCACCTGTTAATTTTTAAGATTTTGACACATTCAGCTCAAATGTACAATCATGCGCTAAAAACGCATTTAAAGCAATAAAAAGGTGATTATGGCTGTCAAACCTAAACCAAACGTTGTGCACTCAAATCTTTTGCTGTATTTAGTTTATTTTGGCATCCGGATGATGATTCTAGCATGAAATTGCTTGGGCACCTGTTAATTTTTAAGATTTTGACACATTCAGCTCAAATGTACACAATTGCTGATTATGGCTGTCAAATCTAAACCAAACGTTGTGCACTCAAATCTTTTGCTGTATTTAGTTTATTTTGGCATCCGGATGATGATTCTAGCATGAAATTGCCTCGGCACCTGTTAATTTTTAAGATTTTGACACATTCAGCTCAAATGTACAATCATGCGCTAAAAACGCATTTAAAGCAATAAAAAGGTGATTATGGCTGTCAAACCTAAACCAAACGTTGTGCACTCAAATCTTTTGCTGTATTTAGTTTATTTTGGCATCCGGATGATGATTCTAGCATGAAATTGCTTGGGCACCTGTTAATTTTTAAGATTTTGACACATTCAGCTCAAATGTACACAATTTCTGATTATGGCTGTCAAATCTAAACCAAACGTTGTGCACTCAAATCTTTTGCTGTATTTAGTTTATTTTGGCATCCGGATGATGATTCTAGCATGAAATTGCTTGGGCACCTGTTAATTTTTAAGATTTTGACACATTCAGCTCAAATGTACACAATTGCTGATTATGGCTGTCAAATCTAAACCAAACGTTGTGCACTCAAATCTTTTGCTGTATTTAGTTTATTTTGGCATCCGGATGATGATTCTAGCATGAAATTGCTTGGGCACCTGTTAATTTTTAAGATTTTGACACATTCAGCTCAAATGTACAATCATGCGCTAAAAACGCATTTAAAGCAATAAAAAGGTGATTATGGCTGTCAAACCTAAACCAAACGTTGTGCACTCAAATCTTTTGCTGTATTTAGTTTATTTTGGCATCCGGATGATGATTCTAGCATGAAATTGCTTGGGCACCTGTTAATTTTTAAGATTTTGACACATTCAGCTCAAATGTACACAATTGCTGATTATGGCTGTCAAATCTAAACCAAACGTTGTGCACTCAAATCTTTTGCTGTATTTAGTTTATTTTGGCATCCGGATGATGATTCTAGCATGAAATTGCTTGGGCACCTGTTAATTTTTAAGATTTTGACACATTCAGCTCAAATGTACAATCATGCGCTAAAAACGCATTTAAAGCAATAAAAAGGTGATTATGGCTGTCAAACCTAAACCAAACGTTGTGCACTCAAATCTTTTGCTTTATTTAGTTTATTTTGGCATCCGGATGATGATTCTAGCATGAAAATGCTTGGGCACCTGTTAATTTTTAAGATTTTGACACATTCAGCTCAAATGTACACAATTGCTGATTATGGCTGTCAAATCTAAACCAAACGTTGTGCACTCAAATCTTTTGCTGTATTTAGTTTATTTTGGCATCCGGATGATGATTCTAGCATGAAATTGCTTGGGCACCTGTTAATTTTTAAGATTTTGACACATTCAGCTCAAATGTACAATCATGCGCTAAAAACGCATTTAAAGCAATAAAAAGGTGATTATGGCTGTCAAACCTAAACCAAACGTTGTGCACTCAAATCTTTTGCTGTATTTAGTTTATTTTGGCATCCGGATGATGATTCTAGCATGAAATTGCTTGGGCACCTGTTAATTTTTAAGATTTTGACACATTCAGCTCAAATGTACAATCATGCGCTAAAAACGCATTTAAAGCAATAAAAAGGTGATTATGGCTGTCAAACCTAAACCAAACGTTGTGCACTCAAATCTTTTGCTGTATTTAGTTTATTTTGGCATCCGGATGATGATTCTAGCATGAAATTGCTTGGGCACCTGTTAATTTTTAAGATTTTGACACATTCAGCTCAAATGTACACAATTGCTGATTATGGCTGTCAAATCTAAACCAAACGTTGTGCACTCAAATCTTTTGCTGTATTTAGTTTATTTTGGCATCCGGATGATGATTCTAGCATGAAATTGCCTCGGCACCTGTTAATTTTTAAGATTTTGACACATTCAGCTCAAATGTACAATCATGCGCTAAAAACGCATTTAAAGCAATAAAAAGGTTATTATGGCTGTCAAACCTAAACCAAACGTTGTGCACTCAAATCTTTTGCTGTATTTAGTTTATTTTGGCATCCGGATGATGATTCTAGCATGAAATTGCTTGGGCACCTGTTAATTTTTAAGATTTTGACACATTCAGCTCAAATGTACACAATTGCTGATTATGGCTGTCAAATCTAAACCAAACGTTGTGCACTCAAATCTTTTGCTGTATTTAGTTTATTTTGGCATCCGGATGATGATTCTAGCATGAAATTGCTTGGGCACCTGTTAATTTTTAAGATTTTGACACATTCAGCTCAAATGTACAATCATGCGCTACAAACGCATTTAAAGCAATAAAAAGGTGATTATGGCTGTCAAACCTAAACCAAACGTTGTGCACTCAAATCTTTTGCTGTATTTAGTTTATTTTGGCATCCGGATGATGATTCTAGCATGAAAATGCTTGGGCACCTGTTAATTTTTAAGATTTTGACACATTCAGCTCAAATGTACACAATTGCTGATTATGGCTGTCAAATCTAAACCAAACGTTGTGCACTCAAATCTTTTGCTGTATTTAGTTTATTTTGGCATCCGGATGATGATTCTAGCATGAAATTGCTTGGGCACCTGTTAATTTTTAAGATTTTGACACATTCAGCTCAAATGTACACAATTGCTGATTATGGCTGTCAAATCTAAACCAAACGTTGTGCACTCAAATCTTTTGCTGTATTTAGTTTATTTTGGCATCCGGATGATGATTCTAGCATGAAATTGCTTGGGCACCTGTTAATTTTTAAGATTTTGACACATTCAGCTCAAATGTACAATCATGCGCTAAAAACGCATTTAAAGCAATAAAAAGGTGATTATGGCTGTCAAATCTAAACCAAACGTTGTGCACTCAAATCTTTTGCTGTATTTAGTTTATTTTGGCATCCGGATGATGATTCTAGCATGAAATTGCTTGGGCACCTGTTAATTTTTAAGATTTTGACACATTCAGCTCAAATGTACAATCATGCGCTAAAAACGCATTTAAAGCAATAAAAAGGTGATTATGGCTGTCAAACCTAAACCAAACGTTGTGCACTCAAATCTTTTGCTGTATTTAGTTTATTTTGGCATCCGGATGATGATTCTAGCATGAAATTGCTTGGGCACCTGTTCATTTTTAAGATTTGACACATTCAGCTCAAATGTACACAATTGCTGATTATGGCTGTCAAATCTAAACCAAACGTTGTGCACTCAAATCTTTTGCTGTATTTAGTTTATTTTGGCATCCGGATGATGATTCTAGCATGAAATTGCTTGGGCACCTGTTAATTTTTAAGATTTTGACACATTCAGCTCAAATGTACAATCATGCGCTAAAAACGCATTTAAAGCAATAAAAAGGTGATTATGGCTGTCAAACCTAAACCAAACGTTGTGCACTCAAATCTTTTGCTGTATTTAGTTTATTTTGGCATCCGGATGATGATTCTAGCATGAAATTGCTTGGGCACCTGTTAATTTTTAAGATTTTGACACATTCAGCTCAAATGTACACAATTGCTGATTATGGCTGTCAAATCTAAACCAAACGTTGTGCACTCAAATCTTTTGCTGTATTTAGTTTATTTTGGCATCCGGATGATGATTCTAGCATGAAATTGCTTGGGCACCTGTTAATTTTTAAGATTTTGACACATTCAGCTCAAATGTACAATCATGCGCTAAAAACGCATTTAAAGCAATAAAAAGGTGATTATGGCTGTCAAACCTAAACCAAACGTTGTGCACTCAAATCTTTTGCTGTATTTAGTTTATTTTGGCATCCGGATGATGATTCTAGCATGAAATTGCTTGGGCACCTGTTCATTTTTAAGATTTTGACACATTCAGCTCAAATGTACAATCATGCGCTAAAAACGCATTTAAAGCAATAAAAAGGTGATTATGGCTGTCAGACCTAAACCAAACGTTGTGCACTCAAATCTTTTGCTGTATTTAGTTTATTTTGGCATCCGGATGATGATTCTAGCATGAAATTGCTTGGGCACCTGTTAATTTTTAAGATTTTGACACATTCAGCTCAAATGTACACAATTGCTGATTATGGCTGTCAAATCTAAACCAAACGTTGTGCACTCAAATCTTTTGCTGTATTTAGTTTATTTTGGCATCCGGATGATGATTCTAGCATGAAATTGCCTCGGCACCTGTTAATTTTTAAGATTTTGACACATTCAGCTCAAATGTACAATCATGCGCTAAAAACGCATTTAAAGCAATAAAAAGGTGATTATGGCTGTCAAACCTAAACCAAACGTTGTGCACTCAAATCTTTTGCTGTATTTAGTTTATTTTGGCATCCGGATGATGATTCTAGCATGAAATTGCTTGGGCACCTGTTAATTTTTAAGATTTTGACACATTCAGCTCAAATGTACACAATTTCTGATTATGGCTGTCAAATCTAAACCAAACGTTGTGCACTCAAATCTTTTGCTGTATTTAGTTTATTTTGGCATCCGGATGATGATTCTAGCATGAAATTGCTTGGGCACCTGTTAATTTTTAAGATTTTGACACATTCAGCTCAAATGTACACAATTGCTGATTATGGCTGTCAAATCTAAACCAAACGTTGTGCACTCAAATCTTTTGCTGTATTTAGTTTATTTTGGCATCCGGATGATGATTCTAGCATGAAATTGCTTGGGCACCTGTTAATTTTTAAGATTTTGACACATTCAGCTCAAATGTACAATCATGCGCTAAAAACGCATTTAAAGCAATAAAAAGGTGATTATGGCTGTCAAACCTAAACCAAACGTTGTGCACTAAAATCTTTTGCTGTATTTAGTTTATTTTGGCATCCGGATGATGATTCTAGCATGAAATTGCTTGGGCACCTGTTAATTTTTAAGATTTTGACACATTCAGCTCAAATGTACACAATTGCTGATTATGGCTGTCAAATCTAAACCAAACGTTGTGCACTCAAATCTTTTGCTGTATTTAGTTTATTTTGGCATCCGGATGATGATTCTAGCATGAAATTGCTTGGGCACCTGTTAATTTTTAAGATTTTGACACATTCAGCTCAAATGTACAATCATGCGCTAAAAACGCATTTAAAGCAATAAAAAGGTGATTATGGCTGTCAAACCTAAACCAAACGTTGTGCACTCAAATCTTTTGCTTTATTTAGTTTATTTTGGCATCCGGATGATGATTCTAGCATGAAAATGCTTGGGCACCTGTTAATTTTTAAGATTTTGACACATTCAGCTCAAATGTACACAATTGCTGATTATGGCTGTCAAATCTAAACCAAACGTTGTGCACTCAAATCTTTTGCTGTATTTAGTTTATTTTGGCATCCGGATGATGATTCTAGCATGAAATTGCTTGGGCACCTGTTAATTTTTAAGATTTTGACACATTCAGCTCAAATGTACAATCATGCGCTAAAAACGCATTTAAAGCAATAAAAAGGTGATTATGGCTGTCAAACCTAAACCAAACGTTGTGCACTCAAATCTTTTGCTGTATTTAGTTTATTTTGGCATCCGGATGATGATTCTAGCATGAAATTGCTTGGGCACCTGTTAATTTTTAAGATTTTGACACATTCAGCTCAAATGTACAATCATGCGCTAAAAACGCATTTAAAGCAATAAAAAGGTGATTATGGCTGTCAAACCTAAACCAAACGTTGTGCACTCAAATCTTTTGCTGTATTTAGTTTATTTTGGCATCCGGATGATGATTCTAGCATGAAATTGCTTGGGCACCTGTTAATTTTTAAGATTTTGACACATTCAGCTCAAATGTACACAATTGCTGATTATGGCTGTCAAATCTAAACCAAACGTTGTGCACTCAAATCTTTTGCTGTATTTAGTTTATTTTGGCATCCGGATGATGATTCTAGCATGAAATTGCCTCGGCACCTGTTAATTTTTAAGATTTTGACACATTCAGCTCAAATGTACAATCATGCGCTAAAAACGCATTTAAAGCAATAAAAAGGTGATTATGGCTGTCAAACCTAAACCAAACGTTGTGCACTCAAATCTTTTGCTGTATTTAGTTTATTTTGGCATCCGGATGATGATTCTAGCATGAAATTGCTTGGGCACCTGTTAATTTTTAAGATTTTGACACATTCAGCTCAAATGTACACAATTTCTGATTATGGCTGTCAAATCTAAACCAAACGTTGTGCACTCAAATCTTTTGCTGTATTTAGTTTATTTTGGCATCCGGATGATGATTCTAGCATGAAATTGCTTGGGCACCTGTTAATTTTTAAGATTTTGACACATTCAGCTCAAATGTACACAATTGCTGATTATGGCTGTCAAATCTAAACCAAACGTTGTGCACTCAAATCTTTTGCTGTATTTAGTTTATTTTGGCATCCGGATGATGATTCTAGCATGAAATTGCTTGGGCACCTGTTAATTTTTAAGATTTTGACACATTCAGCTCAAATGTACAATCATGCGCTAAAAACGCATTTAAAGCAATAAAAAGGTGATTATGGCTGTCAAACCTAAACCAAACGTTGTGCACTCAAATCTTTTGCTGTATTTAGTTTATTTTGGCATCCGGATGATGATTCTAGCATGAAATTGCTTGGGCACCTGTTAATTTTTAAGATTTTGACACATTCAGCTCAAATGTACACAATTGCTGATTATGGCTGTCAAATCTAAACCAAACGTTGTGCACTCAAATCTTTTGCTGTATTTAGTTTATTTTGGCATCCGGATGATGATTCTAGCATGAAATTGCTTGGGCACCTGTTAATTTTTAAGATTTTGACACATTCAGCTCAAATGTACAATCATGCGCTAAAAACGCATTTAAAGCAATAAAAAGGTGATTATGGCTGTCAAACCTAAACCAAACGTTGTGCACTCAAATCTTTTGCTTTATTTAGTTTATTTTGGCATCCGGATGATGATTCTAGCATGAAAATGCTTGGGCACCTGTTAATTTTTAAGATTTTGACACATTCAGCTCAAATGTACACAATTGCTGATTATGGCTGTCAAATCTAAACCAAACGTTGTGCACTCAAATCTTTTGCTGTATTTAGTTTATTTTGGCATCCGGATGATGATTCTAGCATGAAATTGCTTGGGCACCTGTTAATTTTTAAGATTTTGACACATTCAGCTCAAATGTACAATCATGCGCTAAAAACGCATTTAAAGCAATAAAAAGGTGATTATGGCTGTCAAACCTAAACCAAACGTTGTGCACTCAAATCTTTTGCTGTATTTAGTTTATTTTGGCATCCGGATGATGATTCTAGCATGAAATTGCTTGGGCACCTGTTAATTTTTAAGATTTTGACACATTCAGCTCAAATGTACAATCATGCGCTAAAAACGCATTTAAAGCAATAAAAAGGTGATTATGGCTGTCAAACCTAAACCAAACGTTGTGCACTCAAATCTTTTGCTGTATTTAGTTTATTTTGGCATCCGGATGATGATTCTAGCATGAAATTGCTTGGGCACCTGTTAATTTTTAAGATTTTGACACATTCAGCTCAAATGTACACAATTGCTGATTATGGCTGTCAAATCTAAACCAAACGTTGTGCACTCAAATCTTTTGCTGTATTTAGTTTATTTTGGCATCCGGATGATGATTCTAGCATGAAATTGCCTCGGCACCTGTTAATTTTTAAGATTTTGACACATTCAGCTCAAATGTACAATCATGCGCTAAAAACGCATTTAAAGCAATAAAAAGGTGATTATGGCTGTCAAACCTAAACCAAACGTTGTGCACTAAAATCTTTTGCTGTATTTAGTTTATTTTGGCATCCGGATGATGATTCTAGCATGAAATTGCTTGGGCACCTGTTAATTTTTAAGATTTTGACACATTCAGCTCAAATGTACACAATTGCTGATTATGGCTGTCAAATCTAAACCAAACGTTGTGCACTCAAATCTTTTGCTGTATTTAGTTTATTTTGGCATCCGGATGATGATTCTAGCATGAAATTGCTTGGGCACCTGTTAATTTTTAAGATTTTGACACATTCAGCTCAAATGTACAATCATGCGCTAAAAACGCATTTAAAGCAATAAAAAGGTGATTATGGCTGTCAAACCTAAACCAAACGTTGTGCACTCAAATCTTTTGCTTTATTTAGTTTATTTTGGCATCCGGATGATGATTCTAGCATGAAAATGCTTGGGCACCTGTTAATTTTTAAGATTTTGACACATTCAGCTCAAATGTACACAATTGCTGATTATGGCTGTCAAATCTAAACCAAACGTTGTGCACTCAAATCTTTTGCTGTATTTAGTTTATTTTGGCATCCGGATGATGATTCTAGCATGAAATTGCTTGGGCACCTGTTAATTTTTAAGATTTTGACACATTCAGCTCAAATGTACAATCATGCGCTAAAAACGCATTTAAAGCAATAAAAAGGTGATTATGGCTGTCAAACCTAAACCAAACGTTGTGCACTCAAATCTTTTGCTGTATTTAGTTTATTTTGGCATCCGGATGATGATTCTAGCATGAAATTGCTTGGGCACCTGTTAATTTTTAAGATTTTGACACATTCAGCTCAAATGTACAATCATGCGCTAAAAACGCATTTAAAGCAATAAAAAGGTGATTATGGCTGTCAAACCTAAACCAAACGTTGTGCACTCAAATCTTTTGCTGTATTTAGTTTATTTTGGCATCCGGATGATGATTCTAGCATGAAATTGCTTGGGCACCTGTTAATTTTTAAGATTTTGACACATTCAGCTCAAATGTACACAATTGCTGATTATGGCTGTCAAATCTAAACCAAACGTTGTGCACTCAAATCTTTTGCTGTATTTAGTTTATTTTGGCATCCGGATGATGATTCTAGCATGAAATTGCCTCGGCACCTGTTAATTTTTAAGATTTTGACACATTCAGCTCAAATGTACAATCATGCGCTAAAAACGCATTTAAAGCAATAAAAAGGTGATTATGGCTGTCAAACCTAAACCAAACGTTGTGCACTCAAATCTTTTGCTGTATTTAGTTTATTTTGGCATCCGGATGATGATTCTAGCATGAAATTGCTTGGGCACCTGTTAATTTTTAAGATTTTGACACATTCAGCTCAAATGTACACAATTTCTGATTATGGCTGTCAAATCTAAACCAAACGTTGTGCACTCAAATCTTTTGCTGTATTTAGTTTATTTTGGCATCCGGATGATGATTCTAGCATGAAATTGCTTGGGCACCTGTTAATTTTTAAGATTTTGACACATTCAGCTCAAATGTACACAATTGCTGATTATGGCTGTCAAATCTAAACCAAACGTTGTGCACTCAAATCTTTTGCTGTATTTAGTTTATTTTGGCATCCGGATGATGATTCTAGCATGAAATTGCTTGGGCACCTGTTAATTTTTAAGATTTTGACACATTCAGCTCAAATGTACACAATTGCTGATTATGGCTGTCAAATCTAAACCAAACGTTGTGCACTCAAATCTTTTGCTGTATTTAGTTTATTTTGGCATCCGGATGATGATTCTAGCATGAAATTGCTTGGGCACCTGTTAATTTTTAAGATTTTGACACATTCAGCTCAAATGTACAATCATGCGCTAAAAACGCATTTAAAGCAATAAAAAGGTGATTATGGCTGTCAAACCTAAACCAAACGTTGTGCACTCAAATCTTTTGCTGTATTTAGTTTATTTTGGCATCCGGATGATGATTCTAGCATGAAATTGCTTGGGCACCTGTTAATTTTTAAGATTTTGACACATTCAGCTCAAATGTACAATCATGCGCTAAAAACGCATTTAAAGCAATAAAAAGGTGATTATGGCTGTCAAACCTAAACCAAACGTTGTGCACTCAAATCTTTTGCTGTATTTAGTTTATTTTGGCATCCGGATGATGATTCTAGCATGAAATTGCTTGGGCACCTGTTAATTTTTAAGATTTTGACACATTCAGCTCAAATGTACACAATTGCTGATTATGGCTGTCAAATCTAAACCAAACGTTGTGCACTCAAATCTTTTGCTGTATTTAGTTTATTTTGGCATCCGGATGATGATTCTAGCATGAAATTGCCTCGGCACCTGTTAATTTTTAAGATTTTGACACATTCAGCTCAAATGTACAATCATGCGCTAAAAACGCATTT
Organism: Festucalex cinctus; assembly: GCF_051991245.1. Classification (NCBI taxonomy): domain Eukaryota; kingdom Metazoa; phylum Chordata; class Actinopteri; order Syngnathiformes; family Syngnathidae; genus Festucalex; species Festucalex cinctus. The sequence goes on from NW_027520321.1 coordinate 161,521, forward strand.
AAAGCAATAAAAAGGTGATTATGGCTGTCAAACCTAAACCAAACGTTGTGCACTAAAATCTTTTGCTGTATTTAGTTTATTTTGGCATCCGGATGATGATTCTAGCATGAAATTGCTTGGGCACCTGTTAATTTTTAAGATTTTGACACATTCAGCTCAAATGTACACAATTGCTGATTATGGCTGTCAAATCTAAACCAAACGTTGTGCACTCAAATCTTTTGCTGTATTTAGTTTATTTTGGCATCCGGATGATGATTCTAGCATGAAATTGCTTGGGCACCTGTTAATTTTTAAGATTTTGACACATTCAGCTCAAATGTACAATCATGCGCTAAAAACGCATTTAAAGCAATAAAAAGGTGATTATGGCTGTCAAACCTAAACCAAACGTTGTGCACTCAAATCTTTTGCTTTATTTAGTTTATTTTGGCATCCGGATGATGATTCTAGCATGAAAATGCTTGGGCACCTGTTAATTTTTAAGATTTTGACACATTCAGCTCAAATGTACACAATTGCTGATTATGGCTGTCAAATCTAAACCAAACGTTGTGCACTCAAATCTTTTGCTGTATTTAGTTTATTTTGGCATCCGGATGATGATTCTAGCATGAAATTGCTTGGGCACCTGTTAATTTTTAAGATTTTGACACATTCAGCTCAAATGTACAATCATGCGCTAAAAACGCATTTAAAGCAATAAAAAGGTGATTATGGCTGTCAAACCTAAACCAAACGTTGTGCACTCAAATCTTTTGCTGTATTTAGTTTATTTTGGCATCCGGATGATGATTCTAGCATGAAATTGCTTGGGCACCTGTTAATTTTTAAGATTTTGACACATTCAGCTCAAATGTACAATCATGCGCTAAAAACGCATTTAAAGCAATAAAAAGGTGATTATGGCTGTCAAACCTAAACCAAACGTTGTGCACTCAAATCTTTTGCTGTATTTAGTTTATTTTGGCATCCGGATGATGATTCTAGCATGAAATTGCTTGGGCACCTGTTAATTTTTAAGATTTTGACACATTCAGCTCAAATGTACACAATTGCTGATTATGGCTGTCAAATCTAAACCAAACGTTGTGCACTCAAATCTTTTGCTGTATTTAGTTTATTTTGGCATCCGGATGATGATTCTAGCATGAAATTGCCTCGGCACCTGTTAATTTTTAAGATTTTGACACATTCAGCTCAAATGTACAATCATGCGCTAAAAACGCATTTAAAGCAATAAAAAGGTGATTATGGCTGTCAAACCTAAACCAAACGTTGTGCACTCAAATCTTTTGCTGTATTTAGTTTATTTTGGCATCCGGATGATGATTCTAGCATGAAATTGCTTGGGCACCTGTTAATTTTTAAGATTTTGACACATTCAGCTCAAATGTACACAATTTCTGATTATGGCTGTCAAATCTAAACCAAACGTTGTGCACTCAAATCTTTTGCTGTATTTAGTTTATTTTGGCATCCGGATGATGATTCTAGCATGAAATTGCTTGGGCACCTGTTAATTTTTAAGATTTTGACACATTCAGCTCAAATGTACACAATTGCTGATTATGGCTGTCAAATCTAAACCAAACGTTGTGCACTCAAATCTTTTGCTGTATTTAGTTTATTTTGGCATCCGGATGATGATTCTAGCATGAAATTGCTTGGGCACCTGTTAATTTTTAAGATTTTGACACATTCAGCTCAAATGTACACAATTGCTGATTATGGCTGTCAAATCTAAACCAAACGTTGTGCACTCAAATCTTTTGCTGTATTTAGTTTATTTTGGCATCCGGATGATGATTCTAGCATGAAATTGCTTGGGCACCTGTTAATTTTTAAGATTTTGACACATTCAGCTCAAATGTACAATCATGCGCTAAAAACGCATTTAAAGCAATAAAAAGGTGATTATGGCTGTCAAACCTAAACCAAACGTTGTGCACTCAAATCTTTTGCTTTATTTAGTTTATTTTGGCATCCGGATGATGATTCTAGCATGAAAATGCTTGGGCACCTGTTAATTTTTAAGATTTTGACACATTCAGCTCAAATGTACACAATTGCTGATTATGGCTGTCAAATCTAAACCAAACGTTGTGCACTCAAATCTTTTGCTGTATTTAGTTTATTTTGGCATCCGGATGATGATTCTAGCATGAAATTGCTTGGGCACCTGTTAATTTTTAAGATTTTGACACATTCAGCTCAAATGTACAATCATGCGCTAAAAACGCATTTAAAGCAATAAAAAGGTGATTATGGCTGTCAAACCTAAACCAAACGTTGTGCACTCAAATCTTTTGCTGTATTTAGTTTATTTTGGCATCCGGATGATGATTCTAGCATGAAATTGCTTGGGCACCTGTTAATTTTTAAGATTTTGACACATTCAGCTCAAATGTACAATCATGCGCTAAAAACGCATTTAAAGCAATAAAAAGGTGATTATGGCTGTCAAACCTAAACCAAACGTTGTGCACTCAAATCTTTTGCTGTATTTAGTTTATTTTGGCATCCGGATGATGATTCTAGCATGAAATTGCTTGGGCACCTGTTAATTTTTAAGATTTTGACACATTCAGCTCAAATGTACACAATTGCTGATTATGGCTGTCAAATCTAAACCAAACGTTGTGCACTCAAATCTTTTGCTGTATTTAGTTTATTTTGGCATCCGGATGATGATTCTAGCATGAAATTGCCTCGGCACCTGTTAATTTTTAAGATTTTGACACATTCAGCTCAAATGTACAATCATGCGCTAAAAACGCATTTAAAGCAATAAAAAGGTTATTATGGCTGTCAAACCTAAACCAAACGTTGTGCACTCAAATCTTTTGCTGTATTTAGTTTATTTTGGCATCCGGATGATGATTCTAGCATGAAATTGCTTGGGCACCTGTTAATTTTTAAGATTTTGACACATTCAGCTCAAATGTACACAATTGCTGATTATGGCTGTCAAATCTAAACCAAACGTTGTGCACTCAAATCTTTTGCTGTATTTAGTTTATTTTGGCATCCGGATGATGATTCTAGCATGAAATTGCTTGGGCACCTGTTAATTTTTAAGATTTTGACACATTCAGCTCAAATGTACAATCATGCGCTACAAACGCATTTAAAGCAATAAAAAGGTGATTATGGCTGTCAAACCTAAACCAAACGTTGTGCACTCAAATCTTTTGCTGTATTTAGTTTATTTTGGCATCCGGATGATGATTCTAGCATGAAAATGCTTGGGCACCTGTTAATTTTTAAGATTTTGACACATTCAGCTCAAATGTACACAATTGCTGATTATGGCTGTCAAATCTAAACCAAACGTTGTGCACTCAAATCTTTTGCTGTATTTAGTTTATTTTGGCATCCGGATGATGATTCTAGCATGAAATTGCTTGGGCACCTGTTAATTTTTAAGATTTTGACACATTCAGCTCAAATGTACAATCATGCGCTAAAAACGCATTTAAAGCAATAAAAAGGTGATTATGGCTGTCAAACCTAAACCAAACGTTGTGCACTCAAATCTTTTGCTGTATTTAGTTTATTTTGGCATCCGGATGATGATTCTAGCATGAAATTGCTTGGGCACCTGTTAATTTTTAAGATTTTGACACATTCAGCTCAAATGTACACAATTGCTGATTATGGCTGTCAAATCTAAACCAAACGTTGTGCACTCAAATCTTTTGCTGTATTTAGTTTATTTTGGCATCCGGATGATGATTCTAGCATGAAATTGCTTGGGCACCTGTTAATTTTTAAGATTTTGACACATTCAGCTCAAATGTACAATCATGCGCTACAAACGCATTTAAAGCAATAAAAAGGTGATTATGGCTGTCAAACCTAAACCAAACGTTGTGCACTCAAATCTTTTGCTGTATTTAGTTTATTTTGGCATCCGGATGATGATTCTAGCATGAAATTGCTTGGGCACCTGTTAATTTTTAAGATTTTGACACATTCAGCTCAAATGTACAATCATGCGCTAAAAACGCATTTAAAGCAATAAAAAGGTGATTATGGCTGTCAAACCTAAACCAAACGTTGTGCACTCAAATCTTTTGCTTTATTTAGTTTATTTTGGCATCCGGATGATGATTCTAGCATGAAAATGCTTGGGCACCTGTTAATTTTTAAGATTTTGACACATTCAGCTCAAATGTACACAATTGCTGATTATGGCTGTCAAATCTAAACCAAACGTTGTGCACTCAAATCTTTTGCTTTATTTAGTTTATTTTGGCATCCGGATGATGATTCTAGCATGAAAATGCTTGGGCACCTGTTAATTTTTAAGATTTTGACACATTCAGCTCAAATGTACACAATTGCTGATTATGGCTGTCAAATCTAAACCAAACGTTGTGCACTCAAATCTTTTGCTGTATTTAGTTTATTTTGGCATCCGGATGATGATTCTAGCATGAAATTGCTTGGGCACCTGTTAATTTTTAAGATTTTGACACATTCAGCTCAAATGTACACAATTGCTGATTATGGCTGTCAAATCTAAACCAAACGTTGTGCACTCAAATCTTTTGCTGTATTTAGTTTATTTTGGCATCCGGATGATGATTCTAGCATGAAATTGCTTGGGCACCTGTTAATTTTTAAGATTTTGACACATTCAGCTCAAATGTACAATCATGCGCTAAAAACGCATTTAAAGCAATAAAAAGGTGATTATGGCTGTCAAACCTAAACCAAACGTTGTGCACTCAAATCTTTTGCTGTATTTAGTTTATTTTGGCATCCGGATGATGATTCTAGCATGAAATTGCTTGGGCACCTGTTAATTTTTAAGATTTTGACACATTCAGCTCAAATGTACACAATTGCTGATTATGGCTGTCAAATCTAAACCAAACGTTGTGCACTCAAATCTTTTGCTGTATTTAGTTTATTTTGGCATCCGGATGATGATTCTAGCATGAAATTGCTTGGGCACCTGTTAATTTTTAAGATTTTGACACATTCAGCTCAAATGTACAATCATGCGCTAAAAACGCATTTAAAGCAATAAAAAGGTGATTATGGCTGTCAAACCTAAACCAAACGTTGTGCACTCAAATCTTTTGCTGTATTTAGTTTATTTTGGCATCCGGATGATGATTCTAGCATGAAATTGCTTGGGCACCTGTTCATTTTTAAGATTTGACACATTCAGCTCAAATGTACACAATTGCTGATTATGGCTGTCAAATCTAAACCAAACGTTGTGCACTCAAATCTTTTGCTGTATTTAGTTTATTTTGGCATCCGGATGATGATTCTAGCATGAAATTGCTTGGGCACCTGTTAATTTTTAAGATTTTGACACATTCAGCTCAAATGTACACAATTGCTGATTATGGCTGTCAAATCTAAACCAAACGTTGTGCACTCAAATCTTTTGCTGTATTTAGTTTATTTTGGCATCCGGATGATGATTCTAGCATGAAATTGCTTGGGCACCTGTTAATTTTTAAGATTTTGACACATTCAGCTCAAATGTACAATCATGCGCTACAAACGCATTTAAAGCAATAAAAAGGTGATTATGGCTGTCAAACCTAAACCAAACGTTGTGCACTCAAATCTTTTGCTGTATTTAGTTTATTTTGGCATCCGGATGATGATTCTAGCATGAAATTGCTTGGGCACCTGTTAATTTTTAAGATTTTGACACATTCACCTCAAATGTACAATCATGCGCTAAAAACGCATTTAAAGCAATAAAAAGGTGATTATGGCTGTCAAACCTAAACCAAACGTTGTGCACTCAAATCTTTTGCTGTATTTAGTTTATTTTGGCATCCGGATGATGATTCTAGCATGAAATTGCTTGGGCACCTGTTAATTTTTAAGATTTTGACACATTCAGCTCAAATGTACACAATTGCTGATTATGGCTGTCAAATCTAAACCAAACGTTGTGCACTCAAATCTTTTGCTGTATTTAGTTTATTTTGGCATCCGGATGGTGATTCTAGCATGAAATTGCTTGGGCACCTGTTAATTTTTAAGATTTTGACACATTCAGCTCAAATGTACAATCATGCGCTACAAACGCATTTAAAGCAATAAAAAGGTGATTATGGCTGTCAAACCAAAACCAAACGTTGTGCACTCAAATCTTTTGCTGTATTTAGTTTATTTTGGCATCCGGATGATGATTCTAGCATGAAATTGCTTGGGCACCTGTTAATTTTTAAGATTTTGACACATTCAGCTCAAATGTACACAATTGCTGATTATGGCTGTCAAATCTAAACCAAACGTTGTGCACTCAAATCTTTTGCTGTATTTAGTTTATTTTGGCATCCGGATGATGATTCTAGCATGAAATTGCTTGGGCACCTGTTAATTTTTAAGATTTTGACACATTCAGCTCAAATGTACAATCATGCGCTAAAAACGCATTTAAAGCAATAAAAAGGTGATTATGGCTGTCAAACCTAAACCAAACGTTGTGCACTCAAATCTTTTGCTGTATTTAGTTTATTTTGGCATCCGGATGATGATTCTAGCATGAAATTGCTTGGGCACCTGTTAATTTTTAAGATTTTGACACATTCAGCTCAAATGTACACAATTGCTGATTATGGCTGTCAAATCTAAACCAAACGTTGTGCACTCAAATCTTTTGCTGTATTTAGTTTATTTTGGCATCCGGATGATGATTCTAGCATGAAATTGCTTGGGCACCTGTTAATTTTTAAGATTTTGACACATTCAGCTCAAATGTACAATCATGCGCTAAAAACGCATTTAAAGCAATAAAAAGGTGATTATGGCTGTCAAACCTAAACCAAACGTTGTGCACTCAAATATTTTGCTGTATTTAGTTTATTTTGGCATCCGGATGATGATTCTAGCATGAAATTGCTTGGGCACCTGTTAATTTTTAAGATTTTGACACATTCAGCTCAAATGTACACAATTGCTGATTATGGCTGTCAAATCTAAACCAAACGTTGTGCACTCAAATCTTTTGCTGTATTTAGTTTATTTTGGCATCCGGATGATGATTCTAGCATGAAATTGCTTGGGCACCTGTTAATTTTTAAGATTTTGACACATTCAGCTCAAATGTACAATCATGCGCTAAAAACGCATTTAAAGCAATAAAAAGGTGATTATGGCTGTCAAACCTAAACCAAACGTTGTGCACTCAAATCTTTTGCTTTATTTAGTTTATTTTGGCATCCGGATGATGATTCTAGCATGAAAATGCTTGGGCACCTGTTAATTTTTAAGATTTTGACACATTCAGCTCAAATGTACACAATTGCTGATTATGGCTGTCAAATCTAAACCAAACGTTGTGCACTCAAATCTTTTGCTGTATTTAGTTTATTTTGGCATCCGGATGATGATTCTAGCATGAAATTGCTTGGGCACCTGTTAATTTTTAAGATTTTGACACATTCAGCTCAAATGTACAATCATGCGCTAAAAACGCATTTAAAGCAATAAAAAGGTGATTATGGCTGTCAAACCTAAACCAAACGTTGTGCACTCAAATCTTTTGCTGTATTTAGTTTATTTTGGCATCCGGATGATGATTCTAGCATGAAATTGCTTGGGCACCTGTTAATTTTTAAGATTTTGACACATTCAGCTCAAATGTACACAATTGCTGATTATGGCTGTCAAATCTAAACCAAACGTTGTGCACTCAAATCTTTTGCTGTATTTAGTTTATTTTGGCATCCGGATGATGATTCTAGCATGAAATTGCTTGGGCACCTGTTAATTTTTAAGATTTTGACACATTCAGCTCAAATGTACAATCATGCGCTAAAAACGCATTTACAGCAATAAAAAGGTGATTATGGCTGTCAAACCTAAACCAAACGTTGTGCACTCAAATCTTTTGCTGTATTTAGTTTATTTTGGCATCCGGATGGTGATTCTAGCATGAAATTGCTTGGGCACCTGTTCATTTTTAAGATTTGACACATTCAGCTCAAATGTACACAATTGCTGATTATGGCTGTCAAATCTAAACCAAACGTTGTGCACTCAAATCTTTTGCTGTATTTAGTTTATTTTGGCATCCGGATGATGATTCTAGCATGAAATTGCTTGGGCACCTGTTAATTTTTAAGATTTTGACACATTCAGCTCAAATGTACAATCATGCGCTAAAAACGCATTTAAAGCAATAAAAAGGTGATTATGGCTGTCAAACCTAAACCAAACGTTGTGCACTCAAATCTTTTGCTGTATTTAGTTTATTTTGGCATCCGGATGATGATTCTAGCATGAAATTGCTTGGGCACCTGTTAATTTTTAAGATTTTGACACATTCAGCTCAAATGTACACAATTGCTGATTATGGCTGTCAAATCTAAACCAAACGTTGTGCACTCAAATCTTTTGCTGTATTTAGTTTATTTTGGCATCCGGATGATGATTCTAGCATGAAATTGCTTGGGCACCTGTTAATTTTTAAGATTTTGACACATTCAGCTCAAATGTACAATCATGCGCTAAAAACGCATTTAAAGCAATAAAAAGGTGATTATGGCTGTCAAACCTAAACCAAACGTTGTGCACTCAAATCTTTTGCTGTATTTAGTTTATTTTGGCATCCGGATGATGATTCTAGCATGAAATTGCTTGGGCACCTGTTCATTTTTAAGATTTTGACACATTCAGCTCAAATGTACACAATTGCTGATTATGGCTGTCAAATCTAAACCAAACGTTGTGCACTCAAATCTTTTGCTGTATTTAGTTTATTTTGGCATCCGGATGATGATTCTAGCATGAAATTGCTTGGGCACCTGTTAATTTTTAAGATTTTGACACATTCAGCTCAAATGTACAATCATGCGCTAAAAACGCATTTAAAGCAATAAAAAGGTGATTATGGCTGTCAAACCTAAACCAAACGTTGTGCACTCAAATCTTTTGCTGTATTTAGTTTATTTTGGCATCCGGATGATGATTCTAGCATGAAATTGCTTGGGCACCTGTTAATTTTTAAGATTTTGACACATTCAGCTCAAATGTACAATCATGCGCTAAAAACGCATTTAAAGCAATAAAAAGGTGATTATGGCTGTCAAACCTAAACCAAACGTTGTGCACTCAAATCTTTTGCTGTATTTAGTTTATTTTGGCATCCGGATGATGATTCTAGCATGAAATTGCTTGGGCACCTGTTAATTTTTAAGATTTTGACACATTCAGCTCAAATGTACACAATTGCTGATTATGGCTGTCAAATCTAAACCAAACGTTGTGCACTCAAATCTTTTGCTGTATTTAGTTTATTTTGGCATCCGGATGATGATTCTAGCATGAAATTGCCTCGGCACCTGTTAATTTTTAAGATTTTGACACATTCAGCTCAAATGTACAATCATGCGCTAAAAACGCATTTAAAGCAATAAAAAGGTGATTATGGCTGTCAAACCTAAACCAAACGTTGTGCACTCAAATCTTTTGCTGTATTTAGTTTATTTTGGCATCCGGATGATGATTCTAGCATGAAATTGCTTGGGCACCTGTTAATTTTTAAGATTTTGACACATTCAGCTCAAATGTACACAATTGCTGATTATGGCTGTCAAATCTAAACCAAACGTTGTGCACTCAAATCTTTTGCTGTATTTAGTTTATTTTGGCATCCGGATGATGATTCTAGCATGAAATTGCTTGGGCACCTGTTAATTTTTAAGATTTTGACACATTCAGCTCAAATGTACAATCATGCGCTAAAAACGCATTTAAAGCAATAAAAAGGTGATTATGGCTGTCAAACCTAAACCAAACGTTGTGCACTCAAATCTTTTGCTGTATTTAGTTTATTTTGGCATCCGGATGATGATTCTAGCATGAAATTGCTTGGGCACCTGTTCATTTTTAAGATTTTGACACATTCAGCTCAAATGTACACAATTGCTGATTATGGCTGTCAAATCTAAACCAAACGTTGTGCACTCAAATCTTTTGCTGTATTTAGTTTATTTTGGCATCCGGATGATGATTCTAGCATGAAATTGCTTGGGCACCTGTTAATTTTTAAGATTTTGACACATTCAGCTCAAATGTACAATCATGCGCTAAAAACGCATTTAAAGCAATAAAAAGGTGATTATGGCTGTCAAACCTAAACCAAACGTTGTGCACTCAAATCTTTTGCTGTATTTAGTTTATTTTGGCATCCGGATGATGATTCTAGCATGAAATTGCTTGGGCACCTGTTAATTTTTAAGATTTTGACACATTCAGCTCAAATGTACAATCATGCGCTAAAAACGCATTTAAAGCAATAAAAAGGTGATTATGGCTGTCAAACCTAAACCAAACGTTGTGCACTCAAATCTTTTGCTGTATTTAGTTTATTTTGGCATCCGGATGATGATTCTAGCATGAAATTGCTTGGGCACCTGTTAATTTTTAAGATTTTGACACATTCAGCTCAAATGTACAATCATGCGCTAAAAACGCATTTAAAGCAATAAAAAGGTGATTATGGCTGTCAAACCTAAACCAAACGTTGTGCACTCAAATCTTTTGCTGTATTTAGTTTATTTTGGCATCCGGATGATGATTCTAGCATGAAATTGCTTGGGCACCTGTTAATTTTTAAGATTTTGACACATTCAGCTCAAATGTACACAATTTCTGATTATGGCTGTCAAATCTAAACCAAACGTTGTGCACTCAAATCTTTTGCTGTATTTAGTTTATTTTGGCATCCGGATGATGATTCTAGCATGAAATTGCTTGGGCACCTGTTAATTTTTAAGATTTTGACACATTCAGCTCAAATGTACACAATTGCTGATTATGGCTGTCAAATCTAAACCAAACGTTGTGCACTCAAATCTTTTGCTGTATTTAGTTTATTTTGGCATCCGGATGATGATTCTAGCATGAAATTGCTTGGGCACCTGTTAATTTTTAAGATTTTGACACATTCAGCTCAAATGTACAATCATGCGCTAAAAACGCATTTAAAGCAATAAAAAGGTGATTATGGCTGTCAAACCTAAACCAAACGTTGTGCACTCAAATCTTTTGCTGTATTTAGTTTATTTTGGCATCCGGATGATGATTCTAGCATGAAATTGCTTGGGCACCTGTTAATTTTTAAGATTTTGACACATTCAGCTCAAATGTACACAATTGCTGATTATGGCTGTCAAATCTAAACCAAACGTTGTGCACTCAAATCTTTTGCTGTATTTAGTTTATTTTGGCATCCGGATGATGATTCTAGCATGAAATTGCTTGGGCACCTGTTAATTTTTAAGATTTTGACACATTCAGCTCAAATGTACAATCATGCGCTAAAAACGCATTTAAAGCAATAAAAAGGTGATTATGGCTGTCAAACCTAAACCAAACGTTGTGCACTCAAATCTTTTGCTTTATTTAGTTTATTTTGGCATCCGGATGATGATTCTAGCATGAAAATGCTTGGGCACCTGTTAATTTTTAAGATTTTGACACATTCAGCTCAAATGTACACAATTGCTGATTATGGCTGTCAAATCTAAACCAAACGTTGTGCACTCAAATCTTTTGCTGTATTTAGTTTATTTTGGCATCCGGATGATGATTCTAGCATGAAATTGCTTGGGCACCTGTTAATTTTTAAGATTTTGACACATTCAGCTCAAATGTACAATCATGCGCTAAAAACGCATTTAAAGCAATAAAAAGGTGATTATGGCTGTCAAACCTAAACCAAACGTTGTGCACTCAAATCTTTTGCTGTATTTAGTTTATTTTGGCATCCGGATGATGATTCTAGCATGAAATTGCTTGGGCACCTGTTAATTTTTAAGATTTTGACACATTCAGCTCAAATGTACACAATTGCTGATTATGGCTGTCAAATCTAAACCAAACGTTGTGCACTCAAATCTTTTGCTGTATTTAGTTTATTTTGGCATCCGGATGATGATTCTAGCATGAAATTGCTTGGGCACCTGTTAATTTTTAAGATTTTGACACATTCAGCTCAAATGTACAATCATGCGCTAAAAACGCATTTAAAGCAATAAAAAGGTGATTATGGCTGTCAAACCTAAACCAAACGTTGTGCACTCAAATCTTTTGCTGTATTTAGTTTATTTTGGCATCCGGATGATGATTCTAGCATGAAATTGCTTGGGCACCTGTTAATTTTTAAGATTTTGACACATTCAGCTCAAATGTACAATCATGCGCTAAAAACGCATTTAAAGCAATAAAAAGGTGATTATGGCTGTCAAACCTAAACCAAACGTTGTGCACTCAAATCTTTTGCTGTATTTAGTTTATTTTGGCATCCGGATGATGATTCTAGCATGAAATTGCTTGGGCACCTGTTCATTTTTAAGATTTGACACATTCAGCTCAAATGTACACAATTGCTGATTATGGCTGTCAAATCTAAACCAAACGTTGTGCACTCAAATCTTTTGCTGTATTTAGTTTATTTTGGCATCCGGATGATGATTCTAGCATGAAATTGCTTGGGCACCTGTTAATTTTTAAGATTTTGACACATTCAGCTCAAATGTACAATCATGCGCTAAAAACGCATTTAAAGCAATAAAAAGGTGATTATGGCTGTCAAACCTAAACCAAACGTTGTGCACTCAAATCTTTTGCTGTATTTAGTTTATTTTGGCATCCGGATGATGATTCTAGCATGAAATTGCTTGGGCACCTGTTAATTTTTAAGATTTTGACACATTCAGCTCAAATGTACACAATTGCTGATTATGGCTGTCAAATCTAAACCAAACGTTGTGCACTCAAATCTTTTGCTGTATTTAGTTTATTTTGGCATCCGGATGATGATTCTAGCATGAAATTGCTTGGGCACCTGTTAATTTTTAAGATTTTGACACATTCAGCTCAAATGTACAATCATGCGCTAAAAACGCATTTAAAGCAATAAAAAGGTGATTATGGCTGTCAAACCTAAACCAAACGTTGTGCACTCAAATCTTTTGCTGTATTTAGTTTATTTTGGCATCCGGATGATGATTCTAGCATGAAATTGCTTGGGCACCTGTTCATTTTTAAGATTTTGACACATTCAGCTCAAATGTACACAATTGCTGATTATGGCTGTCAAATCTAAACCACACGTTGTGCACTCAAATCTTTTGCTGTATTTAGTTTATTTTGGCATCCGGATGATGATTCTAGCATGAAATTGCTTGGGCACCTGTTAATTTTTAAGATTTTGACACATTCAGCTCAAATGTACAATCATGCGCTAAAAACGCATTTAAAGCAATAAAAAGGTGATTATGGCTGTCAAACCTAAACCAAACGTTGTGCACTCAAATCTTTTGCTGTATTTAGTTTATTTTGGCATCCGGATGATGATTCTAGCATGAAATTGCTTGGGCACCTGTTAATTTTTAAGATTTTGACACATTCAGCTCAAATGTACAATCATGCGCTAAAAACGCATTTAAAGCAATAAAAAGGTGATTATGGCTGTCAAACCTAAACCAAACGTTGTGCACTCAAATCTTTTGCTGTATTTAGTTTATTTTGGCATCCGGATGATGATTCTAGCATGAAATTGCTTGGGCACCTGTTAATTTTTAAGATTTTGACACATTCAGCTCAAATGTACACAATTGCTGATTATGGCTGTCAAATCTAAACCAAACGTTGTGCACTCAAATCTTTTGCTGTATTTAGTTTATTTTGGCATCCGGATGATGATTCTAGCATGAAATTGCCTCGGCACCTGTTAATTTTTAAGATTTTGACACATTCAGCTCAAATGTACAATCATGCGCTAAAAACGCATTTAAAGCAATAAAAAGGTGATTATGGCTGTCAAACCTAAACCAAACGTTGTGCACTCAAATCTTTTGCTGTATTTAGTTTATTTTGGCATCCGGATGATGATTCTAGCATGAAATTGCTTGGGCACCTGTTAATTTTTAAGATTTTGACACATTCAGCTCAAATGTACACAATTGCTGATTATGGCTGTCAAATCTAAACCAAACGTTGTGCACTCAAATCTTTTGCTGTATTTAGTTTATTTTGGCATCCGGATGATGATTCTAGCATGAAATTGCTTGGGCACCTGTTAATTTTTAAGATTTTGACACATTCAGCTCAAATGTACAATCATGCGCTAAAAACGCATTTAAAGCAATAAAAAGGTGATTATGGCTGTCAAACCTAAACCAAACGTTGTGCACTCAAATCTTTTGCTTTATTTAGTTTATTTTGGCATCCGGATGATGATTCTAGCATGAAAATGCTTGGGCACCTGTTAATTTTTAAGATTTTGACACATTCAGCTCAAATGTACACAATTGCTGATTATGGCTGTCAAATCTAAACCAAACGTTGTGCACTCAAATCTTTTGCTGTATTTAGTTTATTTTGGCATCCGGATGATGATTCTAGCATGAAATTGCTTGGGCACCTGTTAATTTTTAAGATTTTGACACATTCAGCTCAAATGTACAATCATGCGCTAAAAACGCATTTAAAGCAATAAAAAGGTGATTATGGCTGTCAAACCTAAACCAAACGTTGTGCACTCAAATCTTTTGCTGTATTTAGTTTATTTTGGCATCCGGATGATGATTCTAGCATGAAATTGCTTGGGCACCTGTTAATTTTTAAGATTTTGACACATTCAGCTCAAATGTACACAATTGCTGATTATGGCTGTCAAATCTAAACCAAACGTTGTGCACTCAAATCTTTTGCTGTATTTAGTTTATTTTGGCATCCGGATGATGATTCTAGCATGAAATTGCTTGGGCACCTGTTAATTTTTAAGATTTTGACACATTCAGCTCAAATGTACAATCATGCGCTAAAAACGCATTTAAAGCAATAAAAAGGTGATTATGGCTGTCAAACCTAAACCAAACGTTGTGCACTCAAATCTTTTGCTGTATTTAGTTTATTTTGGCATCCGGATGATGATTCTAGCATGAAATTGCTTGGGCACCTGTTCATTTTTAAGATTTGACACATTCAGCTCAAATGTACACAATTGCTGATTATGGCTGTCAAATCTAAACCAAACGTTGTGCACTCAAATCTTTTGCTGTATTTAGTTTATTTTGGCATCCGGATGATGATTCTAGCATGAAATTGCTTGGGCACCTGTTAATTTTTAAGATTTTGACACATTCAGCTCAAATGTACAATCATGCGCTAAAAACGCATTTAAAGCAATAAAAAGGTGATTATGGCTGTCAAACCTAAACCAACCGTTGTGCACTCAAATCTTTTGCTGTATTTAGTTTATTTTGGCATCCGGATGATGATTCTAGCATGAAATTGCTTGGGCACCTGTTAATTTTTAAGATTTTGACACATTCAGCTCAAATGTACACAATTGCTGATTATGGCTGTCAAATCTAAACCAAACGTTGTGCACTCAAATCTTTTGCTGTATTTAGTTTATTTTGGCATCCGGATGATGATTCTAGCATGAAATTGCTTGGGCACCTGTTAATTTTTAAGATTTTGACACATTCAGCTCAAATGTACAATCATGCGCTAAAAACGCATTTAAAGCAATAAAAAGGTGATTATGGCTGTCAAACCTAAACCAAACGTTGTGCACTCAAATCTTTTGCTGTATTTAGTTTATTTTGGCATCCGGATGATGATTCTAGCATGAAATTGCTTGGGCACCTGTTAATTTTTAAGATTTTGACACATTCAGCTCAAATGTACACAATTGCTGATTATGGCTGTCAAATCTAAACCAAACGTTGTGCACTCAAATCTTTTGCTGTATTTAGTTTATTTTGGCATCCGGATGATGATTCTAGCATGAAATTGCTTGGGCACCTGTTAATTTTTAAGATTTTGACACATTCAGCTCAAATGTACAATCATGCGCTAAAAACGCATTTAAAGCAATAAAAAGGTGATTATGGCTGTCAAACCTAAACCAAACGTTGTGCACTCAAATCTTTTGCTGTATTTAGTTTATTTTGGCATCCGGATGATGATTCTAGCATGAAATTGCTTGGGCACCTGTTAATTTTTAAGATTTTGACACATTCAGCTCAAATGTACAATCATGCGCTAAAAACGCATTTAAAGCAATAAAAAGGTGATTATGGCTGTCAAACCTAAACCAAACGTTGTGCACTCAAATCTTTTGCTGTATTTAGTTTATTTTGGCATCCGGATGATGATTCTAGCATGAAATTGCTTGGGCACCTGTTAATTTTTAAGATTTTGACACATTCAGCTCAAATGTACACAATTGCTGATTATGGCTGTCAAATCTAAACCAAACGTTGTGCACTCAAATCTTTTGCTGTATTTAGTTTATTTTGGCATCCGGATGATGATTCTAGCATGAAATTGCCTCGGCACCTGTTAATTTTTAAGATTTTGACACATTCAGCTCAAATGTACAATCATGCGCTAAAAACGCATTTAAAGCAATAAAAAGGTGATTATGGCTGTCAAACCTAAACCAAACGTTGTGCACTCAAATCTTTTGCTGTATTTAGTTTATTTTGGCATCCGGATGATGATTCTAGCATGAAATTGCTTGGGCACCTGTTAATTTTTAAGATTTTGACACATTCAGCTCAAATGTACACAATTGCTGATTATGGCTGTCAAATCTAAACCAAACGTTGTGCACTCAAATCTTTTGCTGTATTTAGTTTATTTTGGCATCCGGATGATGATTCTAGCATGAAATTGCTTGGGCACCTGTTAATTTTTAAGATTTTGACACATTCAGCTCAAATGTACAATCATGCGCTAAAAACGCATTTAAAGCAATAAAAAGGTGATTATGGCTGTCAAACCTAAACCAAACGTTGTGCACTCAAATCTTTTGCTTTATTTAGTTTATTTTGGCATCCGGATGATGATTCTAGCATGAAAATGCTTGGGCACCTGTTAATTTTTAAGATTTTGACACATTCAGCTCAAATGTACACAATTGCTGATTATGGCTGTCAAATCTAAACCAAACGTTGTGCACTCAAATCTTTTGCTGTATTTAGTTTATTTTGGCATCCGGATGATGATTCTAGCATGAAATTGCTTGGGCACCTGTTAATTTTTAAGATTTTGACACATTCAGCTCAAATGTACAATCATGCGCTAAAAACGCATTTAAAGCAATAAAAAGGTGATTATGGCTGTCAAACCTAAACCAAACGTTGTGCACTCAAATCTTTTGCTGTATTTAGTTTATTTTGGCATCCGGATGATGATTCTAGCATGAAATTGCTTGGGCACCTGTTAATTTTTAAGATTTTGACACATTCAGCTCAAATGTACACAATTGCTGATTATGGCTGTCAAATCTAAACCAAACGTTGTGCACTCAAATCTTTTGCTGTATTTAGTTTATTTTGGCATCCGGATGATGATTCTAGCATGAAATTGCTTGGGCACCTGTTAATTTTTAAGATTTTGACACATTCAGCTCAAATGTACAATCATGCGCTAAAAACGCATTTAAAGCAATAAAAAGGTGATTATGGCTGTCAAACCTAAACCAAACGTTGTGCACTCAAATCTTTTGCTGTATTTAGTTTATTTTGGCATCCGGATGATGATTCTAGCATGAAATTGCTTGGGCACCTGTTCATTTTTAAGATTTGACACATTCAGCTCAAATGTACACAATTGCTGATTATGGCTGTCAAATCTAAACCAAACGTTGTGCACTCAAATCTTTTGCTGTATTTAGTTTATTTTGGCATCCGGATGATGATTCTAGCATGAAATTGCTTGGGCACCTGTTAATTTTTAAGATTTTGACACATTCAGCTCAAATGTACAATCATGCGCTAAAAACGCATTTAAAGCAATAAAAAGGTGATTATGGCTGTCAAACCTAAACCAACCGTTGTGCACTCAAATCTTTTGCTGTATTTAGTTTATTTTGGCATCCGGATGATGATTCTAGCATGAAATTGCTTGGGCACCTGTTAATTTTTAAGATTTTGACACATTCAGCTCAAATGTACAATCATGCGCTAAAAACGCATTTAAAGCAATAAAAAGGTGATTATGGCTGTCAAACCTAAACCAAACGTTGTGCACTCAAATCTTTTGCTGTATTTAGTTTATTTTGGCATCCGGATGATGATTCTAGCATGAAATTGCTTGGGCACCTGTTAATTTTTAAGATTTTGACACATTCAGCTCAAATGTACAATCATGCGCTAAAAACGCATTTAAAGCAATAAAAAGGTGATTATGGCTGTCAAACCTAAACCAAACGTTGTGCACTCAAATCTTTTGCTGTATTTAGTTTATTTTGGCATCCGGATGATGATTCTAGCATGAAATTGCTTGGGCACCTGTTAATTTTTAAGATTTTGACACATTCAGCTCAAATGTACACAATTGCTGATTATGGCTGTCAAATCTAAACCAAACGTTGTGCACTCAAATCTTTTGCTGTATTTAGTTTATTTTGGCATCCGGATGATGATTCTAGCATGAAATTGCTTGGGCACCTGTTAATTTTTAAGATTTTGACACATTCAGCTCAAATGTACACAATTGCTGATTATGGCTGTCAAATCTAAACCAAACGTTGTGCACTCAAATCTTTTGCTGTATTTAGTTTATTTTGGCATCCGGATGATGATTCTAGCATGAAATTGCTTGGGCACCTGTTAATTTTTAAGATTTTGACACATTCAGCTCAAATGTACACAATTGCTGATTATGGCTGTCAAATCTAAACCAAACGTTGTGCACTCAAATCTTTTGCTGTATTTAGTTTATTTTGGCATCCGGATGATGATTCTAGCATGAAATTGCTTGGGCACCTGTTAATTTTTAAGATTTTGACACATTCAGCTCAAATGTACAATCATGCGCTAAAAACGCATTTAAAGCAATAAAAAGGTGATTATGGCTGTCAAACCTAAACCAAACGTTGTGCACTCAAATCTTTTGCTGTATTTAGTTTATTTTGGCATCCGGATGATGATTCTAGCATGAAATTGCTTGGGCACCTGTTAATTTTTAAGATTTTGACACATTCAGCTCAAATGTACAATCATGCGCTAAAAACGCATTTAAAGCAATAAAAAGGTGATTATGGCTGTCAAACCTAAACCAAACGTTGTGCACTCAAATCTTTTGCTGTATTTAGTTTATTTTGGCATCCGGATGATGATTCTAGCATGAAATTGCTTGGGCACCTGTTAATTTTTAAGATTTTGACACATTCAGCTCAAATGTACACAATTGCTGATTATGGCTGTCAAATCTAAACCAAACGTTGTGCACTCAAATCTTTTGCTGTATTTAGTTTATTTTGGCACCCGGATGATGATTCTAGCATGAAATTGCCTCGGCACCTGTTAATTTTTAAGATTTTGACACATTCAGCTCAAATGTACAATCATGCGCTAAAAACGCATTTAAAGCAATAAAAAGGTGATTATGGCTGTCAAACCTAAACCAAACGTTGTGCACTCAAATCTTTTGCTGTATTTAGTTTATTTTGGCATCCGGATGATGATTCTAGCATGAAATTGCTTGGGCACCTGTTAATTTTTAAGATTTTGACACATTCAGCTCAAATGTACACAATTGCTGATTATGGCTGTCAAATCTAAACCAAACGTTGTGCACTCAAATCTTTTGCTGTATTTAGTTTATTTTGGCATCCGGATGATGATTCTAGCATGAAATTGCTTGGGCACCTGTTAATTTTTAAGATTTTGACACATTCAGCTCAAATGTACAATCATGCGCTAAAAACGCATTTAAAGCAATAAAAAGGTGATTATGGCTGTCAAACCTAAACCAAACGTTGTGCACTCAAATCTTTTGCTTTATTTAGTTTATTTTGGCATCCGGATGATGATTCTAGCATGAAAATGCTTGGGCACCTGTTAATTTTTAAGATTTTGACACATTCAGCTCAAATGTACAC
The DNA here is from genome assembly GCF_051991245.1 of Festucalex cinctus. NCBI lineage: Eukaryota > Metazoa > Chordata > Actinopteri > Syngnathiformes > Syngnathidae > Festucalex > Festucalex cinctus. The sequence continues at coordinate 181,421 of NW_027520321.1, forward strand.
AATTGCTGATTATGGCTGTCAAATCTAAACCAAACGTTGTGCACTCAAATCTTTTGCTGTATTTAGTTTATTTTGGCATCCGGATGATGATTCTAGCATGAAATTGCTTGGGCACCTGTTAATTTTTAAGATTTTGACACATTCAGCTCAAATGTACAATCATGCGCTAAAAACGCATTTAAAGCAATAAAAAGGTGATTATGGCTGTCAAACCTAAACCAAACGTTGTGCACTCAAATCTTTTGCTGTATTTAGTTTATTTTGGCATCCGGATGATGATTCTAGCATGAAATTGCTTGGGCACCTGTTAATTTTTAAGATTTTGACACATTCAGCTCAAATGTACACAATTGCTGATTATGGCTGTCAAATCTAAACCAAACGTTGTGCACTCAAATCTTTTGCTGTATTTAGTTTATTTTGGCATCCGGATGATGATTCTAGCATGAAATTGCTTGGGCACCTGTTAATTTTTAAGATTTTGACACATTCAGCTCAAATGGACAATCATGCGCTAAAAACGCATTTAAAGCAATAAAAAGGTGATTATGGCTGTCAAACCTAAACCAAACGTTGTGCACTCAAATCTTTTGCTGTATTTAGTTTATTTTGGCATCCGGATGATGATTCTAGCATGAAATTGCTTGGGCACCTGTTAATTTTTAAGATTTTGACACATTCAGCTCAAATGTACAATCATGCGCTAAAAACGCATTTAAAGCAATAAAAAGGTGATTATGGCTGTCAAACCTAAACCAAACGTTGTGCACTCAAATCTTTTGCTGTATTTAGTTTATTTTGGCATCCGGATGATGATTCTAGCATGAAATTGCTTGGGCACCTGTTAATTTTTAAGATTTTGACACATTCAGCTCAAATGTACACAATTTCTGATTATGGCTGTCAAATCTAAACCAAACGTTGTGCACTCAAATCTTTTGCTGTATTTAGTTTATTTTGGCATCCGGATGATGATTCTAGCATGAAATTGCTTGGGCACCTGTTAATTTTTAAGATTTTGACACATTCAGCTCAAATGTACACAATTGCTGATTATGGCTGTCAAATCTAAACCAAACGTTGTGCACTCAAATCTTTTGCTGTATTTAGTTTATTTTGGCATCCGGATGATGATTCTAGCATGAAATTGCTTGGGCACCTGTTAATTTTTAAGATTTTGACACATTCAGCTCAAATGTACAATCATGCGCTAAAAACGCATTTAAAGCAATAAAAAGGTGATTATGGCTGTCAAACCTAAACCAAACGTTGTGCACTCAAATCTTTTGCTGTATTTAGTTTATTTTGGCATCCGGATGATGATTCTAGCATGAAATTGCTTGGGCACCTGTTAATTTTTAAGATTTTGACACATTCAGCTCAAATGTACAATCATGCGCTAAAAACGCATTTAAAGCAATAAAAAGGTGATTATGGCTGTCAAACCTAAACCAAACGTTGTGCACTCAAATCTTTTGCTGTATTTAGTTTATTTTGGCATCCGGATGATGATTCTAGCATGAAATTGCTTGGGCACCTGTTAATTTTTAAGATTTTGACACATTCAGCTCAAATGTACACAATTGCTGATTATGGCTGTCAAATCTAAACCAAACGTTGTGCACTCAAATCTTTTGCTGTATTTAGTTTATTTTGGCATCCGGATGATGATTCTAGCATGAAATTGCTTGGGCACCTGTTAATTTTTAAGATTTTGACACATTCAGCTCAAATGTACAATCATGCGCTAAAAACGCATTTAAAGCAATAAAAAGGTGATTATGGCTGTCAAACCTAAACCAAACGTTGTGCACTCAAATCTTTTGCTGTATTTAGTTTATTTTGGCATCCGGATGATGATTCTAGCATGAAATTGCTTGGGCACCTGTTAATTTTTAAGATTTTGACACATTCAGCTCAAATGTACACAATTGCTGATTATGGCTGTCAAATCTAAACCAAACGTTGTGCACTCAAATCTTTTGCTGTATTTAGTTTATTTTGGCATCCGGATGATGATTCTAGCATGAAATTGCTTGGGCACCTGTTAATTTTTAAGATTTTGACACATTCAGCTCAAATGTACAATCATGCGCTAAAAACGCATTTAAAGCAATAAAAAGGTGATTATGGCTGTCAAACCTAAACCAAACGTTGTGCACTCAAATCTTTTGCTGTATTTAGTTTATTTTGGCATCCGGATGATGATTCTAGCATGAAATTGCTTGGGCACCTGTTAATTTTTAAGATTTTGACACATTCAGCTCAAATGTACAATCATGCGCTAAAAACGCATTTAAAGCAATAAAAAGGTGATTATGGCTGTCAAACCTAAACCAAACGTTGTGCACTCAAATCTTTTGCTGTATTTAGTTTATTTTGGCATCCGGATGATGATTCTAGCATGAAATTGCTTGGGCACCTGTTAATTTTTAAGATTTTGACACATTCAGCTCAAATGTACACAATTGCTGATTATGGCTGTCAAATCTAAACCAAACGTTGTGCACTCAAATCTTTTGCTGTATTTAGTTTATTTTGGCATCCGGATGATGATTCTAGCATGAAATTGCCTCGGCACCTGTTAATTTTTAAGATTTTGACACATTCAGCTCAAATGTACAATCATGCGCTAAAAACGCATTTAAAGCAATAAAAAGGTGATTATGGCTGTCAAACCTAAACCAAACGTTGTGCACTCAAATCTTTTGCTGTATTTAGTTTATTTTGGCATCCGGATGATGATTCTAGCATGAAATTGCTTGGGCACCTGTTCATTTTTAAGATTTGACACATTCAGCTCAAATGTACACAATTGCTGATTATGGCTGTCAAATCTAAACCAAACGTTGTGCACTCAAATCTTTTGCTGTATTTAGTTTATTTTGGCATCCGGATGATGATTCTAGCATGAAATTGCTTGGGCACCTGTTAATTTTTAAGATTTTGACACATTCAGCTCAAATGTACAATCATGCGCTAAAAACGCATTTAAAGCAATAAAAAGGTGATTATGGCTGTCAAACCTAAACCAACCGTTGTGCACTCAAATCTTTTGCTGTATTTAGTTTATTTTGGCATCCGGATGATGATTCTAGCATGAAATTGCTTGGGCACCTGTTAATTTTTAAGATTTTGACACATTCAGCTCAAATGTACAATCATGCGCTAAAAACGCATTTAAAGCAATAAAAAGGTGATTATGGCTGTCAAACCTAAACCAAACGTTGTGCACTCAAATCTTTTGCTGTATTTAGTTTATTTTGGCATCCGGATGATGATTCTAGCATGAAATTGCTTGGGCACCTGTTAATTTTTAAGATTTTGACACATTCAGCTCAAATGTACACAATTGCTGATTATGGCTGTCAAATCTAAACCAAACGTTGTGCACTCAAATCTTTTGCTGTATTTAGTTTATTTTGGCATCCGGATGATGATTCTAGCATGAAATTGCCTCGGGCACCTGTTAATTTTTAAGATTTTGACACATTCAGCTCAAATGTACAATCATGCGCTAAAAACGCATTTAAAGCAATAAAAAGGTGATTATGGCTGTCAAACCTAAACCAAAACGTTGTGCACTCAAATCTTTTGCTGTATTTAGTTATTTTGGCATCCGGATGATGATTCTAGCATGAAATTGCTTGGGCACCTGTTAATTTTTAAGATTTTGACACATTCAGCTCAAATGTACACAATTGCTGATTATGGCTGTCAAATCTAAACCAAACGTTGTGCACTCAAATCTTTTGCTGTATTTAGTTTATTTTGGCATCCGGATGATGATTCTAGCATGAAATTGCTTGGGCACCTGTTAATTTTTAAGATTTTGACACATTCAGCTCAAATGTACAATCATGCGCTAAAAACGCATTTAAAGCAATAAAAAGGTGATTATGGCTGTCAAACCTAAACCAAACGTTGTGCACTCAAATCTTTTGCTTTATTTAGTTTATTTTGGCATCCGGATGATGATTCTAGCATGAAAATGCTTGGGCACCTGTTAATTTTTAAGATTTTGACACATTCAGCTCAAATGTACACAATTGCTGATTATGGCTGTCAAATCTAAACCAAACGTTGTGCACTCAAATCTTTTGCTGTATTTAGTTTATTTTGGCATCCGGATGATGATTCTAGCATGAAATTGCTTGGGCACCTGTTAATTTTTAAGATTTTGACACATTCAGCTCAAATGTACAATCATGCGCTAAAAACGCATTTAAAGCAATAAAAAGGTGATTATGGCTGTCAAACCTAAACCAAACGTTGTGCACTCAAATCTTTTGCTGTATTTAGTTTATTTTGGCATCCGGATGATGATTCTAGCATGAAATTGCTTGGGCACCTGTTAATTTTAAGATTTTGACACATTCAGCTCAAATGTACACAATTGCTGATTATGGCTGTCAAATCTAAACCAAACGTTGTGCACTCAA